>NW_026705924.1:0-112190 GCF_029867415.1 Vicia villosa
ATGGAACACCATTTTTAATCATCACCAACAATAGCATCTAGATTATGACTAGGTGTAATACGGTGAACTGACTTTAAAGAAATGTCGCGGTAAGCAAGAGTCACCACCGACTTTTATTTTATCCAATTGGAAAGGCTAAAAGAATAGGAAAGATCTTTTAAAGAGACTTGAGTTCGGGGGGTAGGTTATACAAAGGGAAGGTGCAAGGCACCCTTTGCATCCATGGTTTTCCATGGGCTCTTAATTGCTTAGCTTACTTTGTTTGAATCGTTTGTTTGAAAAGTAGTGTGTGTTTAGAAAAGATTTTTGAATAAGGACTTTAGCTTGTAAGTAAGCGTAGCCTTTTTGAATTGATTTGAAAAGAGATTATGAAAAATAACTTGAAGTATTGAACAAGCAATTAAGAACTACCTACCCTAATTTTGTCTTTCATGTTCTTTAAGTCTTTCGGGAGAAAGGATCTATCCACACCATGAGAGGGCAGGAATTCTTTCAATTGGATGTTTAAGGGTCATCGAAATTTATTGTTCGCCATAAGACTGTCCCTACCATAAAGAGGGAGGGTAGTCTAAGGGAAGGATATAATAGTCATTTATTTTTTGGCATCATGCGTGGATACCTTAACAATTGGGACAATCATCATGTTTTACCGAGGCAACTTCGAGGGACAAGATAGATGATATCAATGATTAAGGCAACTCTTGCTTTAGGTATCCTCGGAATCGACGGAATTTGACTATTTAACAATTTGAAGGCAACAGGCAACAGTAAGGCAACATGCAACAATATAAGGCAACAAGAAGGGTTACCCTAAAGGTGTGTGGGTACACAATCAAGTGATTAAATTCAATTATTTATCTTGTGATTAGTTATCCTAATTCGATTCAAGGTTGCACTCCCTAGGATTACTAACCACAACCGAAAAGTAAAACAGTTTAATAGTCCTACGCTATTATAATAAACACCTGCGGGGAAGGGGAAATAAAGACAGAAAATAAGAGGGAACAATAATTAATCAAAATCCTTGAATGCCTTGATCTTCCTCGAACCCTCGATCAATTCTAAAAATTAAAAGGAAAATAATAAGGGTGAGTGTATTACAGATTCATTGATTATTGATGCAAACCCTATCAAAAGGGAAAATAAAAAAATAAAATGATGTTAAACAAAAAAAATTAGAAACTTAGCTTTTTGATCTGGTGTGGCACTGGGCTGAAGGATCCTGGTTATTCTTGAAAATTAGGCATGAAGAATAGAAATGTTAGTGCATTAAAGATCTCAACAATTATAATGTAACAGATCAAAAATTAAAATGGTAATAATTTAGGCAAACAAATAAACAGGCAAGGCAAAAGGCAAATCCCGAAAGGTACAAAAGTTAACCAGGGTTAATAGAAGAAATAGGTAAAAACCTAGACTAGGGTTAATGGGCAACACCTACGAGTAATGAAATTTTTAGGGTTAAGGGAAAAACAGTGATTAGTAGTCATGATGAAAAAACTTAGCCAAAAATAAAATTAGGGTTTGAAAACCTAAAAATGATTACTTAGCCTAGCATTAAATATTAATTATCTAAATTAAAAAAAAACTTAGTTTTATTAATCCAAAACAAATATTTAAAAGATTAGTTATGATTTAAGAAAAATGATATAAGAGTATTTAGTTTGTTATTAAAAAAATCAAGGAAAACAAAAGAAAAAAAACAAAAAAACAATTGAAATTAAATAAAACTTAGCTCTGATTAGGTACTCCACGCTTCTGGAGGTCCATGGTGGAGTAGCAGGTTTCTGGATGTTAGATCCAAAGCTGGGAAGATCAGATGGTCCAGGCTGAGGATGTACGATGGACGTGTATGGACTGTAGGCACTGGATCTGCAAACAAGTGTAAACAAACAAATTCTAAAAATAATCATTGACGCTAGGAATCGAACCTGCGTCCTGATAGTCACATACCCTTGTCCCTTACCAACTGAGCTCCGAAGCAAGGCGAACTGGGGAGTTCTGTGTGGTTGTAGGCTCGAGTAATGGATGAAATAGATTCCTCAAGTCCCCAGGAACACGAAGCAATCCTTCAAGATGTCTGAAAGTGGCTGTGCCGATAGTTATTATATGCCCTAATCTTTTGAAAGTTTTGAAAGTTTGAGTACGTGTGTTGAGGCTGCTCTCTTTCCAGTTTTCCGTGCCCTCCTTGACTGCAAGCTTTGTGCATATATAAGGATTCCATTAGGGTTTAGAATGGGCTTGGGTCTCGTGTTTTTAGAATGATTGGTATTTGTTTGGAAATTACATAAAAACCTTTTAATTTTGATCAAATCCCTTCATCCCATTAGCCAACGAATTTCTTGAATTTTAAGGCATATTTTTGGGTTTTTGAATGATTAGAAACTAAGGCCTTATCCATTGATCCATTTAAGTTTATATTTTATGTGATTTATTTAACATTTGAATGAATAAAATTCAAACAAATATGAATAAATATCACAAAATTAAGATGGTGGATTTAGAAGTCCTTATTTGAGTTATAAGTGTGTTTGGAATCAAAATCTTAGGCCTATTCGCCCAAAAACTCAAGATTCACCATTTTGCCTTTCATGCATTTTCTCAACAATTGCTCAACTTTAATGACGCGTATCTCTCTTAATTTTAACCCTATGAAGGTTTTCTTGATCATTTTAGAAATCTTAGAGTGTCCTCCAAATGATCCTTTTGGTTTCATCTCAATTGAGTCTTCCCTGTTCATGTATGCTCCATTTTAAAAAGATGACTTTTTGTTGACTTTCAAAAAGACTTATAATGCTTTGATCCATATCTCTCAAATGAAGCATTTTTAGCCTTGGCATGTGAGAGACAAAGTTGTAGAGAATTCAATTTCCTTTAAAATAGGCTTTGGATAGGAAATTTCTGATGTTCCATGTGAAAGTTATGGCTGGTCAAAGTTTGGTTGACTTTAGGTCAAAAACCCTAATTTAGAAACTTTTGAGTTTTGTTGATTTCTGAGCTTTTCTTGATGAATCACGATCAACCCTTGATCAAATAATGAATGTTACTTCAAAATGTTGATGTTGACCAAAAATCAGGAGTTTTGACAGTAATTTGACCATAGTTGACTTCTAGGTCAAATTGGTCGACTGTTGACTATTTGAGTCATTGACTGAGCAATCTTGTGAATCAGAGCTTGCAACTTGGCATGAGGATACTTTGAAGCATATGAGAGGCCATGAAATCCACTTGAGGTATCAGAACTTGATTTTTACTCGGAGAGAGACAAAAACCCTAATTCAGAGGTATTTGTTTAGGAGAAGATATGCATGCTTCCTTTTTGTGTAGCTTTGAGCAATTGGAGATCTTTGAGTCAAAGTATGATGGAATGTGATGGGAAAATTTTGGGGTATGACACTAGGTAATCAAACTGGATCAACAGACAAACTGATATCTTTCTTGAGTGTAGTCTTCTCTACCTTATCAATGACTTCAATATTTTAGTCTTCCATGAACACCACATCGCGACTTCGAGTAAGCTTCTTCCCTACAGGATCATACAACCTGTAACCAAACTCATGTTTCCCATAGCCGATGGAGATACATTGTTTTGACTTTGCATCCAACTTGGATATTTCATCCTTTGGAATATGCACAAAAGCCTTACAAACAAAGTCTCTCAAATGATCATACTTGACATTCTTCCCAAACCAAGTTTTGTCTGGAACTTAAATGTTCAAAGCAATATTAGGAGTGATATTAATAACATGCACCACCGTGTAAAGTGCTTCACCCCAATAATTATTTGGCAACTTAGCTTCAGAGAGCATACACCTTACCCTCTCAATCAGTGTTCGATTCATACTCTCTTTTAAACTATTCAATTAAGGAGTTTTAGGAGGATTCTTTTCATGTGCAATACCATAATGCTTACAATAGGAATCAGATGGTCCATAATACTCACTACTATTATCAGAATGAACACATTTCAGCTTCTCACCTGTCTGCCTCTCTACCAAAGCATGGAATTATGTGAAATTCTCCAATACTTGGTCTTTTGTCTTCAAGGCATAAACCCATAGTTTTCTAGAACAATCATCAATAAAGGTAACAAAATAAAGTGCACCACTAAAGGATTTTACCTTTAATGGACCATAAACATCATAATGTACCAATTGAAGCAACTTTGACTTCCTTGAGGGAGGATGTCTCTTGAAAGATACTTTAGTCTGTGTGCAAGTCATGGAATGAGAACACTTCTCCAAATATGAATTCTTCAACCTAGGAAGAACATCTTTTTTAGCCAAAACATTCAGTCCATTTTCACTAATATGACTAAGTCTTCAGTTCCATAAAGATGCTTCCATGTCGATAGCATTCACATTATCCCTAGCAACCAAAGCTTTTGTCCAATACAATTTAGATAACTTCTACAATCTACCTACAACCAAGTTACCTTTGTTGAGTTTTCACTTTCCAGAATCAAAGTGATTGTCATAACCACAATCATCAAGCATATGCACAGAGATCAAATTAAAGCAGACATTTGGAGCATGTTTGACATATTTAAGCAACAAAACTCTGGTACAACAAACTCAGATGTCCTATAAGGATATTGAGACATCTGATCTGACATTAATAACACATGCAAGAAAATAACAGTACTGAAAAGATAAAAACACATAGAATTATTTACCCAGTTCGGTATACAATAACACCTACTCTAGAGGCTACCAAGCCAGGGATGAAGTCCATTATTAGCAGTATCAATTTGTAGATCCTACAGCCAACACACCCGTTGACGATCTACGCACTTAATCACTACCCAATGATCCTTCTACTTAGGTCCTCCCTAGATATGAGAAACTCCTCTCACTTCCAATCATCGCAATGATGTCTAGCAGTCAACACCTCAGCCACTGCATCAACAACCCTTCACCAACATTCTGATCACACAGATAGACAAGAAGACACACTTCCATGATGAGGAGACACACTCCTATGCCAAGTAAGAAGCCTCACTTCCCTCCATACCTAGTCTTCACTCTAGACTAAGAACACCATCTTGGAGTTGCTTAAAAGCTTCCTCCAAGAACACAACTCAAATCATTGCCTACAGGTTTCTGAGTGAGAACACGATGACCATCCCACAAACCGGATGGTTCATCGACCAACACAACCCTTATAATTTACATGGTGGATGGCTTGGCTTTCTAGGTTATAATGCTTCTATTCATAACCTATTACCCAATTGGAATTAGGCTTCTAATTACAACAAATATGCTGTAACAAATCTCCAAAAGATTCTCCTACAAAATAGGTCTTCAATCAAATCTTCCTAATAAATCTCCAAAATTAGAAATTCTTCATTCAATCATATTCTGATTTAATTCTTCCAGATCTTTCATGCGCTACCAATGATTGTATAATATTGGTTAGTAATATTTTGCACTACTGTCTTGATGTTCCACACCAGAACCATTGAGAGAAATAAACTCTCAGTAGTTAGTAGCTCTCTTGATAGCTACTCAGCCATAAAGAGAAAAATAAATTCTCTATACCTTTCCCGAACCTTGTGAGTCCAGATTGCAGAATTGCATAACTATTCAGATAAACACTCCATCTCCCGTCAAAGTATTCACCATCAGTCTCATGCTACATCTTCTGCGTTCTTATGGCTCAGACTGAAAGACAACCTCATTCATCACAAACAACTCCAAAATAGGTCAGTGGATTGACCCTGTGCTTTCTTTTGGACAATTTAGGCCTTCTTTGTTGAAGAGATAAATGTCTTAACATCATATCCGACATCTATCTTTTATACACAGACTCAACAACTATGGTATATGGAGGAACTTCCATAGTAATCTTTGTATAATTCTTGTAGGGGATACAAGATGATTCTTCAGCAACTGATCATTGTTCATAATGACTTCATGCAGTAACATGCATGATACACACCTCAGGAACATATGTACAGACCTCCTGTCTGACATTGAGGTGGAAGGAACCAGACTTCTTCACCTGAAGAGGAGATTCCCTCTAAACAGGTATCTGAGGTAGAAGCAACTAGTATATGATTAGATCAGCACAATACCATACCCACCTTAACTTTTTCAAGGCTCACTAATGCACTTTAGCCCTAGTTCATAGCCAATGATTCCAAATTATGAGGACACATCACACTTGGACTAACTTGCGAGAGACCTCCTTTGAGTGTACATACCTTACTCTTGATGTGGTATGCTCAACCCTCTTTTCTCACACAACAACCGAAGAGTCAATCCAAAAGCTTGGATGAAACTTCCAAAGTGCATATACTTATCAACCACTGAGCCTAGGTTGATACGTTTTTCATTATCCCTTCTTGGATAATAGTTCTTCTTTATTCAGAACCAGAGTTCCATGCTCTCATATACTTGACAGATGAATCAAGTTTGAGCAAACAACCTCTATCTTGATTGCAGAAAGAGCTATCAACCTCGAACCTTTGGATAACAACTGTCTTAAATCCTTTTCTCTGAATTTTTGGTTCCTTTGGTCAGGAAAACCTAACAGATGTTAGAGATAATGCGCTTGACATTAGAACTGAACTTCATACATGAAGAACCTTGATGAGATGTCCTTTAAATACAATATCAAGCTCATCTCCTACACTTCTACTTTCTTGGATCAGAAATAAACTAACCCAGAAAGTACAATATATGTTGTTTGTGTCCTGACCAACATATATGTCTAACAAGTTTCTAGCCTTGAAAATTCTTAGAACCAGATGCCACCTCTTCCATATTAGGAGTAGGTTCCAAACATGTGAACAATACACTAATGTTTAGCCCCCAAAGCATCTGTTGTGCAATCTCTTTAATCAGCGAAATCCCGCATAATCTACTGATATGATGCCCCAACATTTTGTAGAACATCATTCAAGAACTACACCAAGAGACCCTTCAACAAAGACCTGGGGTTGGTCTTCCAGAGAAGAGAGCAATGATAAATTGCTTCCTTCTGATCTCTCTTCAACAAACTTATTGTAAATGCCTTTATGAGTGGACTTGGGTCAAACCTCAAGTATCCTAGGATAATTTAATAAGTCAGTTGATATTACCCTCCACATATCACAGAATATGGTATATCTTTAGGGAATATACCAGGAGTTTTCCATCAGACGCAGCGGAATAATCGAAAAACTCCTCCACCAAGCTTCAGGCACAACATGAGTCTCTGCTTTCCTGATAACTTCAAGACAAGGTCACCACACAACTTGTCATGAATAGTCCATCCTCCACTTCTAGGGACCATTCTTAAACATATGACTGACCAAATCCATACAACTTTTTAGCAAAACTATCTTTCTTGCTCATGAACCAGAAAGTATCATCCCTTGGATCTCACCCAGAAAAAGGAACAAGATGACTGCTCTGATACCAATTGAAATTATGGTACAACAGAGTCAAATGTCCTATAAGGATGTTGAGACATCTGATCTCACATTAATAACACATGCAAGAAAAATAACAGTACTGAAAAGATAAAAACACAAAAAATTGTTTACCTAGTTCGATATACAACAACACCTACTCTGGGGCTACCATGCTAGGGATGAAGTCCACTGGTAGCAGTATCAATTTGTAGATCCTACAACCAATATGCCCGTTGACGATCTACACACTTAATCACAACCCAATGACCCTTCTACCTAGGTCCTCCCTAGATATGAGAAACCCCTCTCATTCCCAATCACCGTAATGATGTCTAGCAGTTAACACCTCAGCCACTACATCAACATCCCTTCACCAACATTCTGATCACATAGATAAATAAGAAGACACACTTCCATGATGAGGAGACACACTCCTATGCCGGGAAGGAAGACGCACTTCCCTTCATAATCAGTCTTGACTCTAGACTAAGAACACTATCTTGGAGTTGCTTAAATGCTTCCTCCAAGAACACAACTCAACTCATTGCCTACAAGTTTCTGAGTGATAACACGATGACCATCCCACAAACTGGGTGGTTCATCGACCAACACAACCCTTATAATTTACATGGTTGCTGGCTTGGCTTTCTAGGTTACAATGCTTCTATTTATAACCTATTACCCAACTGGATTTGGGCTTCTAATTACTACAAATATGCTGTTACAAATCTCCAAAAGATTCTCCTACAAAATAGGTCTTTAATCAAATCTTCCTAATAAGTCTCCAAAATTAGAAAGTCTTCATTCAAACATATTCTGATTTGATTCTTCCAGATCTTTCATGCGCCACCTATGATTGCATAATATTGGTTAGTAATTTTCTGCATTGATGTTAATTGTTGAGTCAGATTCAATCAACAGTTCTGGTTCAGGCGCGATGTCGAATGGCTTGCATAGGACATCTTCTTCGACATGTTGTCTAGATGTTGAAACAAGTGAACTCAACATGTTTCTTTATCAAATAGAACTTCCACATGCTTTCTCTTACAAGTTATATAGCCTATTTAACTAATTGCTACTATATTAGTTTTACCAAACATAATGCCAATTTAAATTATAGAGAAATAACAGGTTTGCAAGCAAACATCACCAATACCAATTACTTTAGATACACCATAATTACCCATCTTCAACACTCCAAAATCACTAGAAGTATAAGATGTAAAGAAATCATTCCTTGGTGTAACATGCAATGTAACACCACTGTCAATTATCCACATGCTCTCGTCTAATACAAGATTAACATACTCATAATAATGAAGAATAACAAGATCATCACTGGTAGCAGTAGTAACACGATCATCATGATCTCTTTGTTTAGACTTACCTTTCTTGCCTTTATTATCCCTTTTTTACTAATCACAATACTTTTGTACGAGTCCTGTTTTGTGACAATAACGACAATCCAGATTCTTGTATCGTGGCTTGGACTTGCTTATGCTATTCTCTCTACCATCCTTCGGTTCCTTTTTCTGACTTCTCTCCTATTTTCAACGACAAGTACCTCGAATTGAGATGAAGAACCATGTGCCTTCCTTCTCATCTCCTCATTAAGAATACAACCCTTAGTTGTTTCTAAGGAAACAACACCTCTAGGAGAAGAACTTGTAATAGAAACTCAAAACGTCTCTGAAGACTCTGGTAAAGATAGCAATAGAAAAAGTATCGAAATTTTATCATCACATTTAATACCCATTCCCGACATATGATAAATGAGCCCTTGAAATTCACTCGTGATCTAAATTAGAAGTCCCCTCCTTATACTTTAAACTTATGAAGCTATTTAACAAGAACAATTTACTATTCCCCGATTTAGAGGCATACAGGGAATCTATCTTCTCCCACAAAGTTTTTGCATATGTCTCATTAACAATATAATTATAAACATCATCTTCTACAAATTTTTGAATAAAACAACATATCTGTTGATGTTTAAACTCTCATTCTTCCTTAGACACAGAATCCAGCTTTGCAGAACTAAAAATCGGTAAATGAAATTTCTTCATAAATAGTAAGTATTTCATCTTACCCTTCCATAATTCGTAATTAGAACCATTTAACAATACCATATTCATCTTTGTATTTGACTCCATCATTCAAACAAGTAAAATAGCTCTTAACCAAGAGCTCTGATGTCACTCTGATGGGAAATTAAGCCATAATAACAAACCAATATGAAGCAGATATAAAATTCTCCACATTTGTAGGAACCTTGAGGATTAACAATAAATATAAGACGACAATTAAAACAAATAAACGCACAAAAGAACACTGATATTTTTAACGTGGAAAACCCTTTGATATGAGAGTAAAAATCACTACTCATCCAGACCAACTAAATAGCTCCACTATAATTAATTGAAGTTACAAGAAAGTCTTAAAGTGATTCACAAACAAGTTCTAACAACCGCAAATCACAAAGGAAAACTAACTTACAAATAAGAATCAAAAAGCTGAAAAATAACCCAAATCTGCAGCTCCAATGCGAGACACATATCTCTCAGCTCAGACCTTGTTTTCAAATTCGGAATGGTAAAAAAGTTAAAAACATGAGTTGCAAACATGATCACAAAATTTCAGCTCGATCCAATGATGAACAAATCGGGGATTGTCGATTTAGTGAGACTGATGCAGAAAAACGGGAATGAGTTTCTCTCCTCTTTTCTCTCTTTTGAATCCTTATTTTCTCTTTATCTCTCTTGATCCTAAATTGACACTCTCCACTTAAATAAGTGAGATAAATAGGCTATTCATATTTAGGATTTTCTCCACATAGGAAGGGAACTTAAACCTGACAAAACATAAGTTTTAAAATAAATATTTAAAACAAAACGATTTTTAAAATTATTACTATGTTATAAATATTAATCATTTTAAAAAGTACTCATAAGGGCTGTTTCTTAAGGAAGAAATAATGAAATTAACCAAATTTTTAGAAATGTCAAAACATAAAAGATTGCGAAAAACATGAACATTCATTTTATAAATATGTTATAATTTTATTTCCGCAGTCTCAAATTAGGTGTGCTAATTGAAATCACACTGTGTAAAATAATAATTATTTGTTTATTTATGTTTTGAGTCATTCATAAGACCTAAGACGAAAGGCCTAATGATAAAGGAAGGGTAACACGCACGAAGAACAAGTTGATCTCCATTCTCCATGAGATAGGCAATTCCGCCTTGAAGAGTACTGTTGGCCATCCAAATCAATCAGACGATTGGCCGCACACAAGTCACGTTACACCCCATGCATTCTGTTTCAAATCATACCCCCGCTATTTAAGATGGAAAATACCATATTCTCAGGTATTCAAATTCATTCCCACTCTTACATCACTTTTCCATCAAATTGTGTTAGAAGTTCAGATCTCCTCCATTAGAAGTTCAGATCTCCTTTATTGGAAATACAAATTTCTGCATCTTGATCTTCTTCCTAGAATCTCAAATTCCTTTCCATCAGATCTTTTCTCGGATTCATCAATTATATGGTGGCATCCCAAGCCACTCGCTCCGCCATTCAACGGAAGATTGCTACCATTACTACTGAAACCTCCAAAGATCCACATCATCTTCCTCAAACAGTGGTCAACCTAGTCTTGGTAAAATCTTCATCCAATCCTTCACTAGAATATTCCATTCAACCAAGAATCGTTCAAGGAGTATTTCATACTCCTTTGTTCGGATCTATGCAACAATTTCATTAAGGAAGTTTTTTGCATAGAACTCCATCTTTACATGTGATTCTTGGACATGAAACTGTAACATCCCATATACTCTTAAATGCTCACTTCTCTATCAAGTGAGACAAATTGAGTAATTAGTGAGCTAAGAAGTGACTAAATTCTTTATCAATTATCTTAATTCTTACTAATTAGTAAGAGAGGATAATTTGGTAATTCTGATGAATGACATTTTTTAGAATATGAGAGAATGGCAAGGGCAAGTTGGTCATTTTATCCACTAAAGGACAAAACACCATTATACATATCATTTTCACTCTCTCATTTCCATTCATTTTTGCATTTTTTTATTAAGAGAAAAAGAGAAAGAGAACTTGAAGAGATGAAGAAGAACAAGTGCTTGGATCAAAGAAAAGGAAGAAGATTTTTCTTCATCTCATCACTACTTCATCATACTCTTTCATTATTAGAGGAGGGTTCTATTTTAGTTGTAGCTTTGAGGGAAATTCTCTTGAAAATTCGGGAATTAGGGTTTGTGAATACTTGATATGTTATGGAATTGATGATTGAGATATGATTCTTAATATGTCTTGTGTTATTGTTGATAATCCATGATGATATGTTGTGTTGAATTCGTATAGTTGTTATGTTGTGGTTGTATTGGTGTTATGTTCATGTTGTGAAATCATATGATGAAACTATGTTGTTGTTGTCGTTTCTTGATGTTGGTAAATGGTGATTACATGAATTGTGTTGTCATGGTTAGAAGTTTATGAGGTTAGGAAATGATAAAAACATAGTTGTCCTTATATCATTGTATGCTGAGGAATACGTGGTTAGAGATGCTTGGATATGTTAGACCATGATTGCACATGAATGATAGTTTTTAAAGGTTGAAGAAGATGGTTTAAAAATGGGTTTATGCCACTCTTGAAAACAAAGGCCCGCTTAGCCACAAATGGCACACAAAGTGAGACTGCTGATTTGGGATTTTGACTTGGCTCACTTGGACCTCGCTTGGCCGTGGCTAGGCGAGACTACTAATTTGAACATTAAGTAGTATTGAAAATAACGTATCTTGACTTTCGTAACTTGAAATCATACACTGTCAAATGCTTTAGAAAGTTTGTTTAAAGCTTTATCTCATGATGGTGCTTGATGATAATAATTTTCATGTTTGCTCTTTGTGAATGGATTGTAATTTCCTTTACTTATGTGTGCCATGTTCCATAGATAATGCAAACGTAATGAATTAAAATGAACGATAATTGATCAAATTTATAATAATGAATTAGTTTAACCCTATGATATTAGTTAGGTTATAATGTATAGAAAGATGAACTTTGGTTATGATGAATAAATCAGGCTGTGATGCTCAATTGTGAAAGGTACCTCAATGTGTACTCATGAGCGAGTAGCCGCTTGAGATGAATCATTCTATCTTAGGAAATTCCCAAATAGCATGGCTGGTGAACGATAATCTAGTTAAGAATTAATGGGATTTATATAGAAACATAGTATGATAATGTGATTGATGAGTATAATCACGTAGTCATTGTTGAGAATAATCACGTATTCAGAAAGAACCTCTTTCCGTGCTTATCCCGAGTTCAAATCTTATGTAAAGTAGTTATTAGGATATATGAACTATTGATTTGAAACCTCAAAGTGGGTTAGAGTTCCATACAAGGAGTGAACCTCAAAGTGAGTTAGAATCTCATACGAGGAGTGAACCTCAAAGTGGGTTACAGTCCTATACGAGGAATGGTCCTTAAAATGAGTTCTAGTCTTATGGAGGAGCAAAATTCATAGTGGAAAGATGAATCATTGTAGGGACATCTGTGATCTGTGTCCCCTTTTTTTAGATGTAGGATAGGCCGGGTAAAGTTGTCTGACGTGACAAAGATCCGTGACCCGTGTCCATAGTCCTAGATGTAGGATTAGTCGGGGAAATATACTTTGTTTTTGCAGTCTATGGTAGTAATTTATTGAGTTATGTGGAATCAAGTTTACATGTTTCCATACAAGGCAAAAACTCCTTAGATACTTAAGTCCTTGTGCTATTCTATAAGTGTACACAAGTAGGACAAAGTTGAACGACTAAAGTTAAAATATCGTTTAATGGTTCCATTAGATTCAAGTGGACCCATAAGATAGGAGAGCCCAATGAGATTATTATCTCACCCTATTATATTGTTAAATTTCAGGTAATTTTGAGCAGGTCAAAGGAAATAGCAAGGTTGTATGAAGAAGTTTGGAGATTTTATTATGTTTTATAGTTATTTCCACTATTCATATGTATACTTTGTGTATATCATCGTTTTTTATTAGAAACTCTTGTATATCAAGTGCCATATGATGTATATTATATTTTTGGACATGTATATATGAATGATGCCGTTAGGCACATATGTTGTGTCCATACCAATTAACATTATGTGTAATATTAATCTAGATGCATATTATATGTGGGTATTACAGAAACTCTCCATGACCTTGAGCTATCATAGGCCAAATCCAAGATTCAATGAGCTACTAACTCGGCGAAAGTGTGTAGAACATTATGCAACAACATAACTCATAATTCCTGGCTAAAAGGCTGTTTAGGATAGAAGAGATCCTACAACACATCAATCCAAAGAATAACACTATGCCGAAGGTACACTCTCAAACAAATCAAGCTTTCATTCTATGATCTTAATCATGTGGTGTGGAACGTGTGATTTAGATAACAAATCTGGAGCGTCTGATCTTAATCATACGGTCAGGGGCGTTGTAGTCTTTTTATCTTGTTTTTTGTTTTCATTTTGTTAGTTGGGCTTTGCTTCTTGGGCTTAGTTTTTTTAATCTCTTATTTACTAAGGCCTCACCGGTTTTTTATTTCTGCACCCATCTCCTAATCTTTAATTTTCATTGATTGTTTTAATTAATGGTTTGATTATTAATTTGATTAATTATTATTATTATGAGTATTAAAATTGTCACAAACTCTATTTTATTTTCAATATAAAATTTAGTTATTTTTTACAATTAAATAAACATCTCTATCAAAATTTAATCGACTTCAAACCACTTTTCTCAATAAAAATCGAATTAAAAAGGACAATTGGATGCACATTCTCTTAACCCTTGAATAATCGGACCCCAGGCGTAAACTTTGTTCAAACTGATTATTCGACTTCCGCTAGAACTTTTTCTTAATAAAAAAAATCTGATTAAAAAGGACAATTGGATGTACATCCTTTTGAACCTCGAGTAATCGGACGCAAAGTGCACACTTTGTTTCAACCGATTATTCGTCTTTTGCCAAAAATACATAATCAAACTTGAATTAAAAAAGAACAAACGGATATTCATCCTCTTGATTCTCTAGTAGTCAAACGCGAAGCGCACACTTCATTCTAGTTTGATACTCGTCTTCCACAAACATGATTTTAATAAATAATTGGATTGAAAAAGGAAAATTGGGTGTACTCCTATTATTTTTGAATAATTGAAAGCAAGGTGTACACTTTGCTCGAACCGATTATTTGTCTTCCACCTAAAAACAACTTCAACCAATCAAACCTACTTCTCTCGCCTCTACACGTCAAAAACTTTTCATAATCAAATGATATTCTATCCATTCCAATGCAATGCACAAACTAACCCTTCAATCCTCTCATGTGCAAGTAGCTAGCAACGTTGTTCGCTCGAATGCGATCAAAACATAATCTATGAGAATCCGGATCATGTTTTAGCCATTCCAACGCGATGGACACACAACGTTCCCTACTCCCATGTTTGGGTAGCAAGCAATATTTTCTACTCGAATGCGACATAAACATCTTTTGCTAAAATCTCCAACAAACAAACATTTGCTACCCATAACTACGTAGCTTTGGGTTCCCCATCGTACCTAGAGATACGTAGGAGCGAGATTCAACGTCTCGTCAAACACCCTAATAAAAAACCTAATTTCCCCCTTTATTTCTTTTTGTAAATAATCACAATAATTAGGAGAAATCAAATACCTTAAGCTAACACTCTTATTCACACAATTAACTAGACAGTTCCTGTTAAGTACAATGGATGTGTGAGGTGCTAATATCTTTTCCGCGCATAACCGATTCCTGAACTTGAATTTGGTTGCGATGATCATATTTTTGTTATTTTAGGGTTTTATCGATGTTTTCCCTTGTAATAATAAACTTTGGTGGCAACTTCATTGAATTTTGAGCGTTCATCCACTCTGGTATTTTTCGTGCCATGAAAATTATCATAGGATAATTGAATATGGCTCGAACTGGATTTACCAAATTTTCCTTATTTTCCTATTTTTTTTTATTACAAAAAGAGGCCTTCGTATAGTTTTAGTTCTAAGGGAGTAGCTTCTTAAATAGTAACTTGTGTAATTTGGTATTGTAACTTTAGATATGTAATTGTAAAACCAAGAGAGTTATGTATCTTGAACTGATATAATATAAAGGTTGTAAGTTGAAAGTGAGATAAAAGCTTTGTGTAAGATACCGTGGACAGAACCTGTAATAAAATCTCATCTGTTATTGGAAACTTGAAGGTGTTATCCTTCAGAGCTAGACATAAGATAATATCTCAATTGTTAGTGGAGCTCTTAGTTGTATCAGGTTGAAATAGGATAAATTTTGGGTGTTTTTCTTAATACCTTTACTCTTAATTTTCCCATCCCCTATTATCAATTATCTTCTTCTTCTTCTTCATCTAACTGTCTTTTAAAAACTTCTCAAAAAATCATTTTTATTTAATCAAAATTTTAAAAATATTTATATCACAATTCTCACACTCTCTTATGTTTGAAGCCACTTGGTAATCATGTGGTATTTGAGCTTGAATCTTTTTCGGAGACTAAATATTGTCTCAAGAGAAAAGATGACTTCAAACAATTCATTAAACTAAGCTCAATCTTTTCAATGGTCAAGGATATGCTTATGGGAAACAGAATTTTTTTTAATGAAGGGGTGAATTGTGATATTTGGGACGTTGTAAAAAATGATCATTTTGTTCCCACATATCAAGTTAATGATGTGCGAAAAACAAACCTAGAAATTTATAGCCAAAGAAGATAAAGAAAAAATGCAATACAATTTGATAGATAAAACCATTACCACTACCACTTTTAGTATTGATGAACTTTTATGTGTATCACACACTATAACACTCGTAAAGAAATGCGGGCACCTTAAAGTTACCTATGAAGGTAAAAACAAGGTAAAAAATGGTTAGGATGAACACATTAATCCATGAATATGAATTATTTTGAATAAAAACCGAAGAAAATATCCATGATAAGGATATAGTAAATCACTTAAGAATTTGAAGTAAAATTTTTTTAAAATGTAGATTTAATTATTGAAATCCAAAGATGCTTTAGCTGTAGGTGAAACCTAAAGTCACTATGATTTTTGAATCTAAAGACTTGTCTTCTACGAATTTAGCTTTTTTGTTTGCTAAATTGCAAGAAAATGAAATTGATATAAAACATATTGCTGAAAGCGAAGAAGATGATAAGAAAAAAAATGATTTGTACTAGTAGCTGATAAGGTCAAAGAATTAGAAAGTGATGAAGACATGAATCTTCTGTTCCCCGAATTCAAAATATTCCTAAGGCAAAAAAAAGTACTTTAAAAATTTCAACATAAAAATGAACAAAGGTCATCCTTTATTCTAGCATGTCTCCAATGTGAAAAGAAATGTCACATAAATCCAACATGTCCTCAAAACTAAAGGAAACAATAAAGTTTCTAAAGACCACAAAAAGAGTTTGCCTTGCATAATATTAAAACGACACGAACTCCTTCGATGAATTTAAAAAAAGGAAGAAGCCAACATATATATTTCATAAAAAACTACGATGAAAACGAGAGAAATTATGTCAAATCTCAATTTACTTGTAATGAGCTCTTATCCATCTATAAATTTTATTGCAATGAATTGAGTAGTTAAAAAAAATATTTTTCTCATCTTTAATAGACAATCTCCTTTCTTGAAAATAAAAACAAAAACATAATCGAAAAAATAAGATTTCTTAAAGAAAAACAAAATTTCTTAATTGACAACTCTCCTTCCACTCTTTTTGAAAAAATATTATGAAACTTATATATGAAATGGATTTGAGTACAATATTTGAGTATTTTTTGAAGTATTTTTTTCACATTAATATTTGAAATTAATTTCTTTTGTCGACCAATCATACCTTAGAGTAGGTATGAGGAAACTAACTCCAATTTTTTATATTACACAAAATTGAGTTGACTCTTTAGTTTCCTTTGTCATTTTCCATTACTTAATTAAGCTTGAAAGCGATACATGAATGATTTAACATTTTCCTCTTTTACAGCCACACACGTTTAGAGATCAATTGCGCGTTTGCTTCTCTTTATTGATAAGTATATATTAACAGATTTAAGTATATATATAATTAACTACTAATAAGTTAACTGTTTTTTTCTTCTTTTTTTTCTTGCAATTCTTATTTGTTTTGATTTCCTTCCAAATCAAAAGCATGAGGAAATTGCTGAGTTTACTAATGAGTAGCTTCTGGTCATGTAGTAAATTCAGAGTGACGATTCAAGTTTCACTCATTATTCTTTATACCATGGTTTTAAATTGTAGTTTCGGTTGCGGATGCAGTTGTGATTGCAGATGGTAGCAATTGTGATAATTGCATTTGCAGTGACGTGCATTTTTTTATGATAACATGTTTGAAAAAATTAAGATTTTTCATCACTTCAGAAGTAAATTAAGTTTTAAGGCTTTGAAATTTTGAATTTTAATGAAAATACTTGAAAAAAATATTCAGAACTGTATACACGGTTCCTAATGCGGTCGGATATATGATTTAAAACATGCTTTATACAATTCCTTACCAAAATGAAAACAAACATCGGCGTGTTTGCAGTCATGGTAACGATCATGATCCTTGATATTACTGCAAAATTTGACCAAAGAACTCCAATTGCAGTCACAGCCCAAATCACTGTAACAGGTTTTTTAAAATCCTACAAAAGAGAAGACAAGAATAAGACAATAGATTTTATTTTCTATGTTAAAAGTTGAAATTCCAAAATTAAATTCTTCTTTCATATAAAATAAAACAGATCATGAGAAGCACTTTATGCTGATTAGTGATTACTTCACATAAAAGCAACAAAAAAAAAATGATATTAATAAAAAAGGTTGTAGTGTAATAATATAGACATTTTCTATTCTAAAATCCAAAAATAAAGATAAATCAAATTTTAAAGTTCCATAGTGATACCTCATCATCATCTTGAAAATCTTGTTCATCAATATGTTCATACTCATGATCCCCAAAACTATGTGTAGGGGACATTAGAGCCATATTCCTCCACATATCTGGCATGTTCACCACTCCTTCTTCTTCTTCCTCTTCTATACAAAACATATTCAACTTCTCTGTCGCGATGACCGGTACAATGATAACCGGTACAACGATGTCAAAGTCCGGTACAACGATGTCAAAGTCTGGTACAATGATGACCGGTACAACGATGTCAAAGTTCTTAGTCACTAAAGTTTTGTCTGGTCTGAAAGCCTCGGCAGCTTCAGTTGCCGCTTTTTGTATATCTTTTGTATCAGAGGTTTCAGGAATAGGGAGTCGCCACACCGAGTCTGCAAAATTGAGACAGGCGTAGCGGCCTCTCAATGCCATCGCGGCAACATCGTGGGCTCGGGCTGCCATCTCGGCCGTTGGAAAAGTTCCTAGCCAAATTCTAGTCTTCTTGTTGGGCTCTCTCATTTCGCACACCCATTTATCTAAGTTCCTCTTCCTCACGCCCCTATACACCGGGTGGCGAGTTTCCTTGAATATCTTCCTTCCTGCTCGCTTCTTCGGGCAACTCGCTGCTAACTGCATCTCCCATTCTGGCGATGATGTGTTGTAGGAAGATGAAGTTGATGATAAAATGGGGTCACTAGTATAAAACATTTCAAAGTGTTGAAGAGAGTGAATATAGGAATTGGAGAGAGTTAGTTTTAAGAGAGAGAAGAGTAAGGTGTGTTCTATATATAGGCAAACATGGTTGAAGGAAAGAGGTAAGGTAACAAGGAGAGTGTGAGTGTGAGTGTGTGTGTTTTGTGTGAATGATCAAGTTGGCAAGTTGAAGGGTTTGTGATTGGTTATAATATATTTGGAAAGAGAAAAGGAAACTGATGAGAAAAGAGAGTAAAGGCAGAGAAAGAAAGTGTGCTTGTGTGTAGTAATGTGACACATTGCTCAAAACGAATAATGTTATCAAAATATCTCTTTTTTTCCTCTTTAAGGCATCTTATCAAAAATTAGAATACTATGCTACATCACTTTAGTTTTTTTTAACTAAAATACAAAATAAAAATATTACACAAAAAGCAATCAAAACACAAGTTGTATTTTAAAAATTACAATATGATCCAAAGTCATATACAAACATCATTTTAGCATTAAAAAAATTAGTGGTTGTGGATTTCAAAGATTGAAATTATTAGTTTTTTCTATGATTTAATCATTGTCCAAGATACCAAATTTACCATATCAACAATTATTTCTTCTTTATTCTCGAATAATTTTAAAATTACATTGATTTTGCATCTCAAAATAAAACAAATCCCAGCTAAGCTAACCAATTGAAAGGTATGCATTAATGAATTTGTCTACCATTTGATATTAAAATTGATAAAGTGATTTATATAGATAAGTTATTATTTGCTAAGACACTACAAAAATCCAACCATCTAAATACTTTCATTCATATCCTCAAGAAGCCAGATAACTTAATTTTAAGTTTTATTTTAATATCTTATCTAAGAAATATTAGATATTAGTCTCTTAAAAATGGTTCTGTTAGTCTAGTTTGCCATTTCAGTTAAATTTTATGAGAAAAAAAAATGTTTTTGCATATGTGACATGACGGTAAGGCAATTGTTAAAAAATTAAGTCAGAATATGTATTAAAAAAATTGATATTCTATTTAACCCAAAGGAATTTTGTTTTCGGAGGTTAAAAAATCTCCGTAAATAGTTAATAATGTGTAAAATAAATATAACAATTGTTCTGTTTTCCTGAGACGCATTGTGTTTGATCTCATTTTTCATTAGCTCCAACCTTCATGTTACTCTACTCTAGAGCTACATTCATCTTTTGAAATTTGCAAACACCCACCTATTTACAAAATAAAATAATACAATAGTTATAAGACAATCAACATTCATATCGTAAGGGACTAATCCAATAGTTATAACTTATAAGACAGTCAACATACACTATAATCCTCTCCTTCTTCTAAATCATATATCATAACTTTGATATATACCAAATAATTGCATGCATATGTTCCTTATCATAACTCACCATGCAAATCAGAGAAAACTTAAAATGTCGAATTTAATTGCCTTAAAAGTAAAGTCAATGTGCTACACAAAGTATTATAAAATAGAGAATAGCAGGAAAAAAAGCCCACAGGAATGGTCACATACAGTCATTCCTAAAGGATTGTCTATGTGGATATCATCGTTGTAATCTTGTAAGAAAAAATCAGCAACTAGTGGAGTGTGGACTAAACATTGAAGAGCGTTACTCATTTCAGTTTGAACTCACACTAGAATGAAAAGAACGATATGTATCGACTGAAACTTCTAGAAGAATTTGTGAGCAAGAGATAAATTAGGGTAGTCAAGCATCTATTAAAGAACCAATACCAAGCAAAAAATTAGGATGAAGATGGAATCGTTGAAGAACAATCATGTGACGTGCTCAAAAGCCTTGGGAACTTAATCAAAACCCTAAAATCCTACAAGAGGTTGTTTCCTATGGCGGGCGATTTGAGAATCACGGAGAGGTGCATTTATTCGATTATCTCTAGTGCTTCTTTGGGGAATCTTGCGTTGTTTAACTAAAGCCGCCGCCAATGCATCTAAACAAATCTGGAATGAATGGAATTGATGCTACCAGAAGAAGAAACTGTGTCGGAGACTCTTGGTTTGAAGATCTGGTGCTTTTGCGTTTGCCTCCATTCAAGTAAATGAAAGGAAATTAGGGTTCAGGGTGTTCAAGACGAGTTTGATTGCAAATAATAATAGTTTCAAAATAAATAAATAAGCCATATCAAATACTCCCTCTGTTCCTTTTTAAGTGTCGTTTTAGAGGAATTTTTTGTTTCTATTTGAGTGTCGTTTTTATAGTTTAATGTTATAATTTGTCAATTATACCCTTACTTTCTCAATAAATTCCTTAATTAGTCATTAAAAAAGAGAGTGATGATTGAATTTATTTGGAAAGAGAAAATAAATAAGGGTATAATAGAAAAAACAACTTTAATAATCCACTATCTTGGTTGAAGAGCTTTTTGCTAAAATGACACTTAAAAAGAAACGGAGGGAGTCGAGTCAACCATGGCTGGAGAATTGAGGAGAAGTCGAATGCTGGAAAGGAATCCTAGGTTTGTGTTTGACAAAAAGGGGGTTCCACGCAGAACTCAAATACCTCAGGAGAAAGCTAAGTTCCCATATCAGAGAACTTTTTACCACCAACAAACACTCCCAAAGATAAATGGGTTCGTCCTGTATATCTAAAAAATTAATTTAAGACTAAAGATTTATTCCCTACAAACTTAAGGATAATTAATATAGGAAAGTAGTCTTACATAATAGAAATTGGTTATAACAAGACCAATTTAAGGTACAAAAGAGATTAAATATTCCACTCATCCGGACATATTTCAACATACTACATTCAATTCAATTTAATTTACTTTCACCTTATATTATTGATACAAACCTTCAACAAATTCCCTTACCATTTTGATCAAATGAAAATTGATACAAAATTGCAACTTTAGTCCTCCTATTTTGTCTTTTTCTTAATTTTAATTCCTCTATTTTAAAAACCACTATTTTATTCTCCTTTTTAAGTTTTCTGTGTAATTTTTGTCCTCCTATTTTGCTATTTTTTGCAAAATTAATCTCTATTTTTGTTTCTTTATCAACAGAAAATTCAAAAGGGGACCAAAATCTTGATTTTAAAAATGGGGGATCAAAATCGAAAAAACAAAATAAAATAGGGAGATCAATGTTACAATTAAGCCAATATATATATATATATATATATATATATATATATATATATATATATATATATATATATATATATATATATATATATATATATATATATATATATATATATATATATATATATTCTATGAGTTCGACATTTGGGATTTTTCGATCTTTGATTGCAAGTTAATGAAGTTTGTATTTCCTAACTGTTTTTGTAATGAAAGCATTTTACTTGTGAGGCTTATTTTTTACTCTTTCTGCTAGCTAGAAAGACACCTTTCAGAATATCCATTCAAGTTTCATTCATTTCTTTTTAATGAAGCATAAGGAAATTGCATAACTGACCAAACACATCAAATTCCAATATAGATTAACACACAACTATATTTTCATTCCAATATTATATATTCATCTTTCATATTCAATAAAAGGGCTGAGATAAGAATATAAAAACAAAATCATTTTCAATTCCAACCTATGTACATGAAACATCCATACTACTAATAGAAAAAGACGGTAGTACAAACTTTCCAATTATACAATCCACACAAAAAAGAAAAAGTAAAATAACCTAATTCATCAAATTTCAAAGTTCCACAGTGATATTTCATCATCTTGAAAGTCTAGGTCAAAATGTTCATACTCATAATTTCCCAAGCTATGTGTAGGGGACATCATCACCATATTCCTCCATAACACTTCATCCTCATCCTGTTCAACACAAAACATATTAATCAACTCTTCTGGCATACTCAGCACTTCATCCTCATCCTTTTCCACACAAAACATATCAATCAACTTCTCGCCGGTAACAATAGCTACAACTGTTTCAATCTCATTAGTCTTTAAACTCTTGTCTGGTCTAAAAGCCTCAGCAGCTTCTGCAGCCGCTTTTTGTATATCTTTAGTATTAGATGTTGCAGGAATAGGTAGTCTCCACACCGAGTCTGCAAAATTGAGACAGGCATAGCGGCCCCTCAATGCTATTGCAGCGACGTCGTGGGCTCGGGCTGCCATCTCGGCCGTTGGAAAAGTCCCTAGCCAAATTTTAGTCTTCTTGTTAGGCTCCCTCATTTCACAAACCCACTTATCTAAATTCCTCTTCCTTACACCCCTATACACCGGATGGCGAGTCTCCTTGAATATCTTCCTTCCTGCACGCTTCTTCGGAGTAGTAGCAGCTAACCGCATCTCCTCTTGGAAACCTGACATCCCATGAAAGACTTCTATATTTTGCAATGATGTGTTGGAGGAAGTGGAAGAGTTTGAGGAAGTGGGTTGTGAAGTGGAAAGGTTGTTAGTTGGAAACATATTTATGGGTTGGAGAGAGTAGAAAAAGGTTTTTGAGAGTGAAATTGGTGTTATAATTAAAGGGTGAAGAGTAAGGTGTTGTATATATAGGAAAGCTTGGTTGAAGGAAATTGGTATAACAGTGTGAGTGAAGAAGTTGGATATTTTAGAAGTTGGTTGGCTAGCTGTTGGAGGTAGAAATGTGCTTGGTTATGAATTATTTAGAAAGAGAAATGTAAACCGATGAGAGTAGAGGGTACAGATAGTCAGATAGAGAGAAAGTCTGTGGCCCATGAAGAGAAACACTTGGCTCAAAATGAACAACGTGATCAAAATATCCTCTCTCTTTTTTTTGTCATTGTTGTTGAAAGGCATGTTATAAAAATATCAATACTGACTCACTATAAATGGCTATTAAAGGATTCGTAGGAATGTACTATATGTAGTACTCCATCCCTTTTATAATTACAATTTAATAATTTATTTTGTGAAAATTTTGACTTTTTGTTTGTTAAAATTAGAAATAAAACTCTTACCACCAAACTACTCTCTCCGTCTCACAATAGGTATTTTCATTGCAATTTTCACGTTTCTTAAAATAATAATTAATTGTGTTGATTTTAATGATAAAATGAATATTATTTACTAAAATAATCTTATTAATAATAAATAGTGGAGTAGATACATAAATTAAAATACAATAAATAAGGGCAAGTTAATGGAAATAAATAATAAATATCACATTGGTATTTTAAAATGACAAAGTAATTTGAGACAAATAAAAATTGTAACGAGAACACTTATTGTGAGACAGAGGGAGTAATAGTTTATAGACAAAATTAGAAAATAAAAAATTATAGTTAATTAATAGTAGTTGTTTTTGGTTAATCTTAGGTTTAATATAAGGAAGGTCAAATTTCGTCGACTATATCAATATAATCACTTGAGGAGAAAAATATACGGTTTTATTCCATAATTTACTACATCAAGGATTTGCATTAACAATTATAGTTTTGGAACGAAACAATCTCGCCGCCTGATGAAATATGGAATCAACATTTAATTCCTACAAATTTCGACAATTTGATCTTCGATTCGATGAGATATCTCCTGGTTCAATCATATCTCATTCAAATCAAACCTCAATTGTTTTGGCCAATACACTAAGATGGAAGTAGCTTCGAAAGAAGGTCCCTCGTAATTCTCCAAGTCAAGTTCTTTCTAAATTTTTTCCATAGATCTGATCGGTGAAGGTACGTTCCAGCCAATATAGTCACCACTACTAAGATCTATTAAATCATCCTCTCTAGCTATGAAAGAAGCAAAAGGATGATAGATAAATCATAGGGTTTCAAGATCATGAGAAGGTATGAGGGATTCCAAACTAGCAAAACAACAACAAATCATTGGGACTGATTAGAAGAATCATCATTTGAATAAGTTTCATAGTTCATCCTCAGCATCATCTTCCTCTTCAGTGCATGACATATATTCATCTTGATCCATTGTCATAACATCTTTCTTAACATCTAGAATAGTAGCATGAGAAGAAGAAACACCAACAACTGATAGGCTTAACATTTTAAAAAGACTTTCAAAAATAGATTTTTCTAGCTGTGGATGTGACAATGATTTTCTACATATCCTTGACTTCATGGATAAGTGCCTTGAGAACAAGGCTTCTCACAAGTGTCACATGAAACATATTTTCAATAGTAGTTAAACCGGATTCATTAATACCGTGAACAGTATGAAACTTAATGTCAGGGACATGTTTTCCAGTAAACACTTTGTGAATGAAATTCAGCAAGCCATGAGAAACACCAACTTCATCCTCAACATATAATATCACGTTTTGTCCAACTAATATACCAAAAATTAAAGAGGGGAACCCAATTGAAAGTTTAATCGCAAAAGAATTAGCATGTTTAACCATTTCCTCAAAGACATAATCAACAATATTTAAGTTGCCTTAGTGCATATCTGATAGAACAAACTAGCAAGACTATGGGTAATACCTGACCTATGGGCGAAAAAAACCCAGTTTGTGACACAAATCTTGTTTACAAGTGCATATTTCTCACTAAGGTTTGACGCAATTAACATGCCTTTAGATGGACAATAGTCATCACTACTACGGAAAACCCCTTTCACAACGGTTGGAAAAGGGGGTACCGTCGTGCGGGTCATACCGTTGTTAAGTTGGGTGTGGTTGTAAGTTTGTTGTTTCTATCATGGTCTGGAAACCGTTATTAAAGGGCATGACGCGCACCACTTATCACAACGTTTATACTTATTAACCGTTGTGATACTTAGACATGGGTACTAGGTTCGAAACCCACCAGCACAAATTATGTAGATCATAAATGAGCTTTGATCATAGTTACAATATATAACCGATGTGAAAATTTCCCAGAGTTTATTATAAAATATGTAGATTTCTTGTTTTCCATACACCTCACTAAAGAAATACAAGCTTTCAAATTGATGAAGAAGTCTATAATATGAAAATTTAAACTATTCTTAAAAACCAACTTAAATAAACCATTATTTTCTTATTGCATGCATTTCGTCGTGCATTTCATGCACTTTTACACATATATAGCGTGGTTTATTGGTCTAACTCCTTGGATACATCATTGTCTTCGAATGTAGTTAAATGTCTTGTAGTTAATGAAATTTAAATATAATCGAAGACAACGATGCATCTGAGGAACCAGGTCATTACACCATAATCTATATGTAAAAGAACATCAAATGAACGATGAGACACATGCAAGCCAAAAACAATTATTGATATAAGTTGGTTTTCGAATACAATTTAATTTTCATATTATAATATCTATGTCAATTTAAATGAATGTATTTTAAGGGAGGGTTAGTAAAACAAACAATCTACATAGAATATAATAAACTCAAACAACATTATACAACAGAACCAGATATTATAAACTTGTGAGCAATGAAAAAGATATATTATAAATTTCCAGGGCGCACCTTTTATTGAAATTAATTGTTCAACATGAATCAATTCTGAAGTTCATCTAGTTTGTGAAGCAATGAAAAAGAAATATAAGAAGGAAGAAGCTTACACAATAACTTCATACTTATTCTATTTCTTCTCATTCAATCTCAAACTAGATGAAGTTTGTTGTCACTGTTGTTTATTCATTAACTAAAATGTAATGTTCTTGTTGAGTCCTACAATAACCATGAAAGTTATCAACATGTGACACAATCACTTGTAATCAGTCTTCCTTTACCAAGGTAATCATTTATAAATGCAGGAGAAAAGGAAAAGGATTGGCTCCTTACTTGCACCTTCTTACACTCACCACTCTCGACATCATTAAACTCTTAAAGCATGTTAATAATGAATTGTTTCACTAGATTAAAAAAATCAATATTCATCATAGTTTTCAAGACCAGAGCATCATTGAGAAGCTGCATGATCTCATTGCATTTCTTAGCATCATACGAAAGTTCCCTTTTAGGATATATTCTTCTATGGAAAACAAATTTCGATTTATCCACACTCTCTTCAAAGTGAAAAGAGAAAGAAACTAGAATATTTTTAGGCATTTTTTTACTCCAACCACCTTTTTAACTTTCTTTGAAGCAGACTCATCCAAAAGTCTTCCACAAAGTCATTAACATCATCTTCAACATTCTACTCCTTAGTGTGAGCAAAATCCTTCTTCCTTTTTACTATTATGTTCTTGTCGGAACTTGGATTTTTCTTCATAGAAGGTTTCTTCTTTTTCTCATTTGTCTTCATGTTATTCTCAATCAACAACAAAAATTTATTCATGTTCCTTGATGATTGTTTCTTTCTCTGAGAAGAATTATTCTAATTATCATGTGAATCTCCATCTTCTTTGGCAGAATGTAACTCGTTCTCCAAATTATTTTGAATATCTAGCACGTCATGTTAACTATTGAGACCTGAATTTTCATCTTTGGAGAAGATTACTCCATACTTATCATCATTAACAATGATATTTATGGATTTCTTCATAGATTTTGTGTGCTTGTTAAACACCCCACACGCCCTAGTATTAATGAAATAGGCCAGAAATATGCATTAATTACTCATAGGATCAATATTCCTTCTTTGTTCATGTGTTGTTCCTTTTGATTGGTTGCATAAGGTAAAATAAAATTAGTACAAGATGTATTTTATGGAGAGGAAACATGTAAAACAAGATGTTCCAGCATGTTTTACAGCATATGTCCTCAGTCTCCAGACCAATACTTGTGAGTGCATTTGTGTGTGTTGGTGTTTAATTCCTGAAAGATTTGTTGTTGCATCCCTTAGCAAATATTAGTCAGTAATATTTTATAAAACTATTTTATTAATCCATAAGTTTGAAGAAGATTTAACTTAGATATGGATTAATTAAAAATATTTCGAGTTGGAAGTTTTGCTTGGATTTGCATTGAAGAAAAGATTTAATTAGATATGCTTTGAAGATAGATGTGGTTAGGTTTTATCCAAGATTGTGTTGAATATTTAATTAAACAAATATTCCATGAAGAGATTTAATGGGATTATTTTTACTTACAAGATATGAATTTGTACTTAATGAGAAGATCTTCAATCCAAGATTTAGAAGTGTGGTTTAGTTCTAGTAAGAGATTTATTTTGAATCTTTTACTTGAGAAGTTAGAATTATAAGTTATATCAAGTAAATATATTATTTTATCTGTTCAAATATTCTTAATATGTCAAAAGAACATGCGTCAAACCGGATGTTCCAACATGTGTGCAACATCTAGCCTTTGACGGCAGGTTATGATTGTTGTTGTTTTGAGCGAAAATTCTGGAGATTTTGCAACGTGATTGGTTGCTATATTTAACAATGAGTTATTTGATTTGTTTGTTCAAGATTGGTTGAGATCAATTCAACTTAAATGAAGATTTTTATTTATTTGAATCAAATCAAATCAAACCATGCCTTTTTGGAGGTTTTTGTGGAAAACAAAATAAAACCAAATCCTCTATATTTTTGGAAGTGATCTTATTCATAGAGAAAAAGCCCAGAGTTAGCGTTGTTATATAACGAGACTCAAACCTAGAGTTTTAGGTGTCCATGTATTGAAGACCCATTGTGTTAGGGTTTCTATTTTTATGTCTTTGTTTGAGTTATTGTTGTACAACACTCTAGCGCATGGATTCATATCTTTAGGCATAAATTTATTATTGTTAGTTAAGTTTTAATACTTTGTTCCTAGAAACTAATTCAATAAGCTTGAGAACAAAGTTTTTGTAGGAGTTTTGGATTGGTTCATCTTATCAATAAAATTATTGTCTAAACACTTTGGAGAGTTTTTGAGTGAAAGTGAGAATTTTCTCATATTTAGGGGGAGTATAGTATGAAGCTTTATGGGTAGAATTAGGATAATGACCTTGAATTGGGAGAGTTCGGACTAAGCTCATTTTTCCTTCTAACTATTGGGAGTGAACTATTTTTATACGGAGTCCTAAATAGAAAGTCGTGAGGATTAGGAAGAGGCATTGAACAACATGGGATTGTTGTTCCTATAAGACTAATTGTACTAATTAAGAATAGTGAATTTTCTTTCTTGGGTAGAGTGCCCTCCATACGTAGGTGTGGTTTCTCTGAATTGGATTACCAATTCTCTTGTGTTATTTATTTGCTTTCTGCATTTATCACTTTTCTTGCAAATTAATTTTTTGGTATACAATGTCCCAGACATCGTGTCTGACATCTGTCCCTAGAATCTGTCATCAGTCATAAACCAATGTTACACGTTGATCCAGACATTAGGTCCAACATTTGTCGTCTTGATAACATAATTTCAATTGGCATAAAACAGGCATCCTATTTTGTTTGGGTGTGTTCCAAGGTTCTTATTATGTTCAAGATGGAGATTTTCAATGAAGGAGAAGCACTTCATAGACTAAAGATTATTTATGGTATTAAAAATCCTCCAATGAATAGAGCCAAAGGCAGTTATGAAGATTGTGAAGACCAAGTAGAATGTGATTCTAAAGAAAATCTCATGCTTCCTAAGATCTTTAATAAAGTCATGAGAAAACTATATATGAGATATGGGAATAATGTTTCTTCAAATGTTCAAGACTATCAGCAACATAATTCAAAGAGGTGTAATGTTTAGCATAAAAAAATATGATGAAAGACCAAATATTAACTGGATCCAATTTCTTAAATGCAAATACTTTGGACATATTCAAGCTAAATGCTCAAATTTTCCAAGGAAACAAAGAAGAATCTTCAATGTCACTAATGATGAAGATGGTGGATTTAATCAAGCAAACAAGGTTCTGACCTTCAAAGACATGAAAGAGGTTATACATGATTGCGAGCTATCAAACTCATAGAAAATGTGTATTACTCCTCTTCTGAAAGCATATTGCAAAATGCCAAGTAACATGTTTCAACATCTAGTCAAACATGATTACCAGTGCGTTAATTTTGTCTCCTTAACTCCCTTGTACTATTGTAAGTTGTATGGTAGACAATCACATCATAAACATATTTATCTCTAGTGGAATGAGAAGTCTCAAAGGCATCATCAACAAGTTTGGCATGGCAAGCCTAATATTCTTGTTCATATTTCTAGTTCCTCCCACAAGGTATTTTCTTGTGAAGATTCTTATTTTGAAACTAGCTGCAATAGATAGGGAATAGGAGAAAGAAACTATGTTGCATTGTATGATAGAAATAAGAGAAAGAAATTTTTAAAGATGAAGATGGTTGCTACCATTGAAGAGCTGAATGTTGAAGATCATATTTTGGACAACATAGGTGTACATGGAACTTTGTTGCAGAGAAATCTACCATATGTATGACTTACCTCAAAATTGAAGAAGGTAAAATTTATGAGAACAATCAAGATAGCAAAAAAACCAATATGTCAAACAGGATGTTTCAACATCTTACTCATGCTTTTAAATTACCGCTTATGGATTTTATGAGACTTGTGCAAGGAGTTGTCATTGAAGCGATGGTTGATGGTCAGGCTAAAGGTCTTCCTAGCTTTGAACAACCAATAGTGCTTTAGAAGAAGAAGCTAAAGAAGATTAGTTTTATGTCATAATTCTTCCTATTGGGGTTCCCTCTCATATTTATGGAATTTTCAATTTTCAAAAATATGATGTTGAGTTTGGTGAAGCTGATATTAGTGTTCTTCTTAGTTTGTTGAATCTTAGTCAAAAGATTTATGTTCTAGATATTTCTCTCCATAATATTCCACATTTTGACAAGTCTGATTTAGTTGTTGGTGGAAATGTGCTTGATGTCCCTATCATGTATATACCTATAAGAAACCATCATCTCTTTCAATAGTCTTTTGCTGAGGAAATCCAAGAAACCAAACTAGGAAATCAAGATATTAATAAAGATGTTCCAGACATCTTGTCTGACATGTTGGAGACAGAGTCTCAAATTTTTAAGCAGAATGATGATGTAACCCATGGGAGTAATTATGTGGGTGGTGATGATCATGTCCATGAAGATTTTGAGGTTGACACTGTTGTAGCCCATGTTAGTGTTATCAATAACCATAATGGAAAAAAAAGCAAATATGCTTCAAATAGAAAGAAGGATCATGTGGTATTGTGGACCTCCGTTTTTTATCCCGGGCCATACCTCTGTTCTGGAGAGATACGTGAACTGACTCTTTTTTATCGCTTAATGCTTTCGCATTTTTGAAAATTCACAGAGTCGCCACCGACCTTTTATTTTATCCAATTAAGGAAAGGTTTATAAAAGAAACAGAAAAAAGACCTTTAAGAAATTCTGGGTATGGGGGTAGGTTATACAAAGGGAAGGTGTTAGCACCCTTTGTATCCATGGTTATCCATGGGCTCTTAAGTTTGCTTAGCTCACTTGTTTTTCGATCACTTTTCAATTGCTTTAGAATGCTCATATGTGGTTTCAAATACTTTTGTAAATTGAATTTTGTAATGATCCGTGTTTGGATGTATACAAAATGTTTGTTTATCTTTCGAAAGATGTTTTGAAAAGAACGTTAACTTTGTAATAGTCCGTGTTTGGATGTATACAAAGTATTGTCTTTTTTGAAAGTTTTGTTTTGAAAAACAATAGTGTATGAGAATTTTGTTTGTTTTGATTTGAGCAAGCAAACTAAGAGGTCTACCCTGAGTTGTAAGGTCTTTATCCTATTTCCTTTAAAAATCTATCCTTTCACCGGATACAAACAAAAGGTTCGATTTTGTACTCAAAACAATGGAATTTTGACTTTGATTTTAAAAAGAATGAGAAGGGATTTACCTTAAGAGGTGCAAGTGTGATTGTGTTTGTATTCAGATATTTTATCTTTGAAGTTAGTGATCTAACGGTTCAATTTTATCTTTGACATACACGCAGTTTATATTTGCTGGAAATTAAAATGCGGAAATGTAAAGTGCGGAAAGTAAATCTACGCTATTACATCGATTGTGCAGGAAATGTAAACTATCCTATTTACATGAATTTGACATCCTATACATTTATCTAGGAATTTAAATTGCAAGAAAAATAAAAGGGCATGTTTTTGGATTTTTTATGATTTATTTTAATTATAATTAATGCATAATTAATTAAATTAAAATGAAGAAAAAAGATGAAAATAGATTTAAACCTAGAAATTAAGTTTAAAATATGTACAAAATATTTGTTAATTAATTTTAAAACAAAACTAATTTTTTTTGGAATTTTTGGAAATTGATTTGAAATTGATTTAAGCTAATTAAACATAATTATGCAAATAATTACACAAATAATTAAAACTTAAAGAGAAAATTATTCAAAATATGTACAAAATTAGCTTATAGTATATAAACAATATTTAACATAAAGAACAATTTTTTTTATGATTTTTTGATTGGTTAGAATAATTAAAAAGAAAATATATAAATATATACTAATTAATTATGCAAAATATTGAAATTATGAAGAAAAATAAAATATTTTTATTTCAGAAAATAATATATTATTTTAGAAGTCTAAAAATATTTTTTGTGTATTTTTTGGATTTTTAAAACTATTTTTAATTAATTTAACAAAGAAATTAAAATAAAAATAGAAAATAAAAGGATACTGATCAGGTGTGGAAATTAAATAAGGTCCATGGGATAGGTCCTCATTCTGATGCGTTGGATGGATAATAAATGAAATCAGATGGCTCAGATTGTGAGGGTCCACCAATTATGACGCGCCTGCAAACACTGAAACCAAGGGTTAAGTTTAAAAAAACGCGCGCTTGCTGTCCAATGAGGTGAGGACACCTCATCATCTTCAACCTCTCGCCAGGACTTTTAATAGCGCTTTCTTATCAAAAGCGCTGTAATAGATGAAGCTTAAACCTGGAAAATAACGAATAGGGGTTAGACATAAAAGAAATTTGGCGCGACCTATCCATTCAACTCGTCTGATCCATACGAACTCAATGGTACCACTTAGAACCTCTAATTTTGCCTATTTCAGAAAGCCCTAAATTTTAGGTTATGAACCCTAAAATGGTAACTTCGTGTGTAAGCGTCTAAAACTTAATTAAAGTTCCAGAAATGATCTACACACCACACCAAGTCCAAATATATGTCTACATCGTGCTAGATATGCTTGTGTTATGAGATATAAGTCAGTTTTAGTTTGGACAAATCGTGACCTGTGTAGCTCGATTCAGTGATGTTTAAGACTTGCAATTGATTGGAATAGTTTCAGTGAAGCTCAGAGATGATGTTTGAATGCTTAGTTTGTATTGAAATTGACTGAAATTAAAAATTCGAATTTGAATTTTCTTTGAAATTTTTTCAAGTGGTTACAAGTGTATTATGAGTAAGGCTTTGTTTCTGAACTTGTCCCCTTCATTACTGAAGTATGCTAGCCTATATATAAGCATTGAGTGCTTAGAATTGAAGCTAAGAAGCATCTAGTTGCCTTTGTGGAATTCTTGAATTTTTTATATTAAAAAGCTTTGAATTATTGACCAAGTCTTCTTTTCTTCAATGCTCTTGCCTTGCTCTTCAATTCTCTGCAGAAAAATGAAGATTCCTTGGGTGAGTCATGCTTAAGATTTAAGCCATCCATTATCCTTTCATTTTTCTTTTTAATTTAATCTTAAAATAAGATAAAATTATGCAAAAAATGAAATAAAAATGGTGTGGGCTTAGTCTTGGTCGTGGGAGGCCCATAATATCATGGAAATGATGTTTGAACCATGAAAACTTGGCCCCATTTGGAAAAAAATGCATTTTTGAGCAATGTTAATTTTATGCATTTTCCAAAATTTAGCCAACTTCAACAAGGTGTAAATCCCTCAATTTTTGTCATATGAAGGAGTTCTTGCACTTTTTGGAAACATCAAAGAGTCCTCTAACCAATGCCTTTGGTCTCATGTCAAAATGATTTTTGATGCTCCTTGTGTGTCCTTTTGAAAAAAGTGTCTTTTTGTTGAATTTGAAAATGACCTGTAATGTCTTTGATCATATTTTTCAAATGGTGAATCCAATGACCATGGGATCAATGGCATTTGAAAGATAATTGAATTTCCTTCAAAATGAGCTTTGGTTTGAATTTTTTGGATGAAGGATGAGAGAGTTATGATCAGTCAAAGTTGAGTTGACTTTTCAGGCAAAAACCCTAATTTTGAATCTTAGGGTTTTGTTGATTTTTGATCTTTCCTTGATGAATTATGATCATCCAATGATCAAATTATGAATCCTTTGACAAAATATGGACTTTAACTGTCTGTTGACTTTTTTGGTCAAACGGGTCGTCTGTTGACTGTTTGAGCTGCTGACGGTGCGTCTGAATGAATTGAAGTTTGAAAATTTGTATGATGGTACTTTGAGATATATGGATGTGTATGAAATCCATTTGAGCTCTCAAAAACTTGTTTCTCCTGTAAAAACAAGAAAACCCTAGTCAGGGACTGTTTATGTAGGAGACAGTTAAACGTACCTGATTTTTGTGCAGTGTTGAGTCTCTGCTAATCGCGTGATATTCAGAAGACTTCTAGAACAAAAATCTTGGAATTTTGAATTGTGAAAGATTGATTTGATTGATGGTACAAAACACTGAGAATTGTACTGCCAGCAGTTTGGCTGTCAACTGACTGTCCAGGTATCGATGTAGCAGTTAGAGTGAAAAATCAACAGTCAAAGTTAATTTTCTTTTTTTTGTTGTTTTTGCTTTTGTTTTATGTGAAAAATGAAAGTTTATTTACATGACTTGTTAAAAAACACAGACATAATAAATAACTAATATTTACTGTATGCGAGCAAAATTACCGATAATAACCCTGAAAATCATTTAATGCACAGAAAAATGAATATTTGACTGGCAGAAAACACATAAAATATTATCTGAGTAATTAAGCAATATTATGACAAATAGTACAACATTTAATACTGACAGTACAAATATTACATACTATATTGAACAGTACGACGAATAAACGGTACATTTAAGAAATAAGAAATACGGCAAATTTTAAGAATGACGATTGATAACCCATGCTACAAATAGTAACATGTAGATGATTGGGAGCATAAGCATCCCAGGTCCATAGTGTTCCGGGCTATGTAGACAGAAGAAAGACATGATCACCGTAGCAATGGTGATGACCATAAGAAAACACGTTTCCCACCGCTTTGCCATTTTGTCGGGAAAGAAGAAAGGATGGATTATGAAGTGGAAATTTGAGAGATGAATTAGAATTTGATGTGAGATTTTATGGAAGAAAATGGGAGGTATTTATAGAATGGAAAGGAGGATAGAGACGTTGGGGAATGATGTGATTCCGTACAAAAGGAAAATTTGAGTGGAAGTAAGATTTGAAAGAAAGTGTATGATAGTGTTGGGAAAAATAGAGATGTGGAGAATAAAGTTAAGATTTGATTTTTGAAAAAGAGATTTGAAAAGATTTTTGAAAATAATGGAATATAGTACAAAAATTAGTGGGAAACAAAAGATAATAATAATCTACTTGTTACCAGTACAGTCTGAGTTTCCTGATTCTGCGCCTGCAAAAAGATTTAACTCTGTACCAATTGTGTCAGTACTATTTATCTGTAAATAAATAAATAGCATGTGTGAAGTAATAAACAGTATTTGGCGTTTGCGTAAGAATAAATTCAACTGCAAGCCAAATTACTGTATAAGAAAAATTCTAAAAACTAAGTATTTCATATGTCAGGATATTTGTTGAAATAAAAATCCATGATTATATGAGACTCTTAATTTTCAGATTGGAGTTTTCTTGAAAAAAGATGCGGGCAAATTTTGGGGTATAACAGGTATAAGATATGGAGAAAGATGTTTAGACATTGTGTGAAGATGTGGTAAGTAATGATGAAAGCATATTTTTGGGGTATGTTGTTAATAGCAAGGTATATAGATTTTTTTACCAAGGGCTCACAATCTATAGATGATGTTCAAACTGAAATGACTCCCAATGATGATGAAGATTTTGATCTCATTAGTTTTGACGTGGAGCAAGTTGTTGCTGACAAAACAAAAAACACCAAGTTGTCTACTGAAGAAGATGTAAATTTTTATGATGTTGAAACTTTTGCTCATATTTCCCATATTGAAGCCATCAGATTGATACTAAGATTTTCATTTATTGTGAAGTTCAAACTTTATCAGATGGATGTGAAATTACCTTCCTCAATAGGTATATGAATGTGGAAGTCAATCAGGATGTTAGTAATTATGTCATTGACAATGATGGCATCATTAAGAAGGATGACTACTTGGAAGTCAATATGGATGCTTCTACTGATATTAACAATATGGAGAGTGTCAGGGTAGAAGATAATGAAAATCTTATGATAGTTCACATTTATGTTGAAGACTTTGTTTTGTGTAGGATATCAGTTAAGATGTTAGAGCAATTTGTTCAACAAATGCAGTCTAAAATTGAGTTTAGCATGGTAACAAATGTTACCTACTTTCTTGAGTTTCAAGTGAAGAAAATGAAGGACTACTCCTTTGATTCCAAAAGTGCATATGCTAGAAGTAGTTGCACTTAGCTGTTGTGGAGTAACCAAATTCTAACAGATGGTAACGAAAATGTCAACCAGGATGAGCTAAACAACATGTATGACATGTTGGTGATTGAGTTTCCAACTTAGAGGAAGAATGAGAAAATTACCCTTGTTAATTTTGAAGAGAATAGAAAGCTTGTTCGAACAAGTGAATCTAAGACAGATGAGGAGGCAAATGTCGAGAATATTGTATCCATCATGATGATAAAGGTTGGTGCAAAGAGAATTCATGTGAACGTCTCTTCTACTCACATGGATAATGTTTAATTCCATTATGAAACAAGTGTTTAGAAGTGGAATTTTGTTCAAAGAAGGAGTGTAGCTAAGAGAGAATTAGGTAAATAAGCTCTTGATTGCAAAGAAATCATGAAAGTTGTTGGGATAATAAAGATTGTAACTAATGTTGGTCCTTGGTATGCGAAATTGGTCAAGGAATTTATTACCAACATATCCCATGAATATAATGTTGAAGGCTACAAGGAGTATAGAAAGGTGTATGATAGAGGAAAGTTTGAGAGGATTTCACCTTCAATTATTAATTAATTGGGTATAAGCAAGGTTCCCTCTATTTTTAAAATTATGACCAAGGAAAAGCAAGTTGAGAAAGAAGAAGAAACTCCAGATGAGGATGCAGAAGAACTTTTTGTTGAAGAAGTGAAGTATAACGAATTTATGGAGCTCCATAATGATGCTCAGTTATTGATGAAGTCTAGAAAAACACAAGAAGGGAGATTTAATTGTGTTATCTATTTCTTTCTTTTATGAATCTCTCTTATCAAATTTTGAACCAAAGGTATAGAATCTGATACAGAAGTTACACTTTGCTGCAGATAAGTAATGATCAGAGTTAAAGTGAAAGAGAAAGAGAGAAAAAATAATATATCTTGGTTCGTCCCACAAATCAGGATTAGTCCAGACCCATTGCACTTCCAAGGATTTTCACTATAATCAAATTTGTTTACAAATTCTCAAGCATAAAAGCAAGAGACTTCCAATGATCAAGCAAAAAAGCAAGAGACTTCCAATGCTCAAGCACACAAGCAAGAGACTTTCAATGATCAAACCCATAAGTAAGAGACTTATAATTCTCAAGCACACAGAAAAGAGACTTCCAATGCTCAAACCCTAAAGCAAGAGACTTGTAATGCTGAAGGTTTGTAAGCTCCCCTAATGTATGGTAGTCCTAAGGGTGAGGTTTGTAAGCTCCCCCTAAGTTATATCCATTTTAATTAAATTGAACTTATAACAAACAATATATATGACTCATCAAAATTTAAGTAGAAATATAACTGTCAGACTCAGAGCTTAAATACTTATCATCTTACTCCCCCTTTTGTCATTAACAAAAGTATAAATAAGGAGATAATAAATGAGGAGAAGAAAATTGGCATAGGTAGAGATCTAGATTCTATACAGGGAGAACAAGGCAACTTAAATAACCAGTTGCAAGATATTTCTGAGGAATACTTGAAATAGGTTGTCTTTAATAATTTTCATGATTAGCTAGAGTCTCTTGTGCCTAGCCTTAGGGCTTTTCATGACTCTCACTCCTTAACATAATATTTATTTAATTTGTAATTTTGATACTTAACTGCATCAGAGGGATTTTGGTGTATAATGAGGTTTTGTGGTGTCAGTGCATGATGTCAGTGTGTGCATTTTCTTCGAAACTGTAACAATTCATATCTTTTGAACTGTAGCTGCGTTTGAGTCCCCGTTCGAAGTGTTAGGAAGCTAATGCCATATTCTTTTCAATGAAAATGGTCTTATTGTCAATAAATAATTTAATAATAATTTGATTAGATAAATTACTTGTAATTGTGTTGTTTGGTTTGAGAATGGGTGTTGGATGTGAATAACATGGTTTGACTTTGTATGTTATATGTTATTTGTGATGTGTTGATATGGTTAATGCTATGTGAATTCATTGTTGGTGATGATAACATGATACATGTATGTTTGTGCAAGTGGTGAGATAATTCATATGTGATGGATTATTGTGATATGCTTGTATGATTAAGAATTGGAGATGATCTTAATTGCACGTGATTGTTGGTGTATGTATGTGCAATGGTGAGATAATTCAAATGTGATGGATTATGTGATATATGCTTGTATGATTAAGATTTGGAGTTGGTCTTAATAGCATATAGTATGATTATTGCATGGTTGTATATAGGTCATGCATACATTTTGTGCAAGTTTGGGATTATTGTGTGCCCATGTGGGGTGTGAGCGGTATATCCGGATTCTAATGAGAATCATGTCATCGTGTGACCATGTGGGGTGTGAGCGATGAGGTTGTTCGTGTGCCCATGTGGGGTGTGAGCGATAAAGAGTGGATGATCGTGTGCCCAAGTGGGATGTGAGCGATGTACCTGAATTCCGACGGGAATTATTTGGAGGGTTCTTGTGAACCCAATGGTACCACAGGCATTTTCATAGTTTTGAGTTGCATTGGAGTCACATGTATCGATGTGAATTGAAGGATTGGTGTGCTAAATGTAGTATTATTGTGAATTCTCACCCTTATCTTGGAATGATATTTTATACGATATCACTCAGGTACTCAAGATAGTGGTGCTTGATTGCAAGAATTAGTAGGAGAGCTATTCCTTTATTTATTCGTTTAGTATTTTTGGGTTTTGAGTCGTGCTCTGATTATGTAACATTGGGGAACATTGTTAATTCATGTTTTTGAAGGATACCTTGTATTCCTTTCTATTGTGTTATTTTATTAAAATTATGTGAACTTTGGCCATTTTGCCTAAGTTTTAATGAAGTGAAATTATTATGAGACAATAATGTGTTTTGTTTGATCGAATATGTATTTTCTGCGAAAGTGCATGTGTTGAGTTATGGAAACATGAATTATATTTAAAGTGTTATTGAGCATGAAAGGTATTTATGGTTTTTGAATTATGTGTGACACCCTTGTATTAATATGCATGATATCTTACTCTGATTTATGTTATATTTTTCGCGGGGTTTAGAAGGGTGTTACATTAGTGGTATCAGAGCAGGTCGGTCCGTCCAGCCAAATTATTGAGTCAGTGTGGAATGATAGTTGAATATTGTCTATGTGTTATTCATTAGTACGCGACATGTGTGTGAAACACTGTCGGTGCTTTCTTGCTTTTCTAATCACTTGTTGGCAGAAGTTAGATTAAAGCAAGTGGGGGAGAAACGTGTGCTTCTTTGTGATGGTTCAGGTGTGAATAGTTGGTTTAGTGTGCTATGAATTGCAGGAATCCAAAGACTAGTGAGACCGCATTGTTTCTCGATTTCGAAGGAAGTATAGATTCGAGATTTTATTTAGAGGTCAGGTCGAAGTGTCCTTGTGAGGGAATGATCTGGTGCTCGTGATGTTCGCATCTCTAGGGGTGGAGGGCTATGTTATGGCTAGTGATGTGCTAGTTGTATGCGAGTCCTGATGTTTTCCGGGGATAATTTCAACTTGTCGTTAGAGCGAGATGTTGGATTAACTTGATGTTATCTTTGGGGTGAACTGTTAGGAGTTAAACCAAGTGATTGCGAATTGTCTTGACGAGATCGAATGAGAAGGAAATCGTGGGAGAAATTGAAATTGTAAGGGAGATTATTGGACCATGGTGCTTTAGGTGATTTCGAGCACAAGTATTGAGGGAACGCTATTATAGTTTAGTAAAGATGGTATATGCCCTATCATGGTTGTCGGCTACCTATTGACAAATTGAGGAACTGATCACCCTTAATATCTTGTTGATAGTATACGAGATTGTGTGGGATGAGATAGACATGTCTTGTCAGCTTGATAACGTGTGAAGTGATTGAAGTTCTATCGAGAAGATAGTCGTTCACCATTTCACGTGAACCTGGTGGAAAAAGTGGCTACGAAAGAGTTTAAGAGACAACTTGAGGATTTGCTTGAGAAGATGTTTATTCGTCCGAGTGTGTCACCATTGGGTGCACCTATTTTGTTGGTTAAGAAGAAGGAGGGTGCTATGAGACTTTGCATGGATAATAGACAACTGAACAAAGTGACGGTTAAGAATAAGCATCTACTTCCAAGGGTTGATGATTTGATGGATCAATTGGTTAGACCGTGTATGATCAGTAAGATTGATTCGAGGTATGGGTATCATCAGATTTGCGTGAAGGTTGAAGACATTCAAAAGACTACTTTTAGGACGAGATATGGTCACTATGAGTATTCTGTGATTCCTTTCGGTGTGACTAATTCACCTAGTGTATTTATGGAATAAACTAATAGGATTTTTCATCAATATTTGGATAACTTTTTTGTTGTATTCATTGATGATATTTTAATCTATTCAAAGAGTGAAAAAAATCATGTTGAGCATTTGAAGATCGTGCTATCTGTGTTGAAAGAGAAGCAGTTGTATGCGAAACTTTATAATTGTGAGTTTTGATTAAAGTAAGTGAGTTTTCTTGGTCATGTGATATCAAGTGGCGGTATTTTTGTTGATCCGTCTAATATTGAGGTTGTATATCGATGAGAATATATGAATTTTGTTGCTGAGATTAGAAGTTTTCGTGGTTTAGCTGGTTATTATCAGAAATTCGTTGAAGGATTTTCTAAGTTATTTTTCCGTTGACGCAGTTGGCTAGGAAGGGTCAAGCTTTTATTTGGACTTCGCAATGTTAAGCTAATTTTCAAGAGCTTAAGAGAAGGTTGACGACCGCTCCTATTTTGATTTTGCCTGATCCGACAAAAACGTTTGTTGTGTATTGTGATTCTTCTTTGATGGGTTTAGGAGGTGTGTTGATGTAGAATCAACAAGTGGTAGCTTATGCTTCAAGGAAACTTAACGTACATGAGAGGAATTATCCGACTCATGACTTAGAGTTGGCAGTTGTTGTGTTTGTGTTGAAACTTTGGAGGCATCATTTATTTGGATCGAGATTTGACGTGTTCATTGATCACAATAGTTTGAAGTATTTATTCAATCATAAAGAGTTGAATATGAGGCAAAGAAGATGATTGGAATTCTTGAAGGATTATGATGTTGGTTTGAATTACCATCCTAGTAAAGCGAATGTTGTGGCTAATGCATTGAGTAGGAAGTATTTGCATATGTCGATGTGGATGGTGCGAGAGTTGGATTTACTTGAGCAATTCAGAGATTGAATTTGGTTTATGAAGAGAATTCTTCTGGAGTTAAGCTTGTTATGTTGAAGCTTACTAGTGGCATTCTTGATGAAATTCGAGAAGGTCAGAAATATGATTTGAGTTTGTTGATCGATTAATGCTGACTAATTGTCATACCCCAATTTTTGACCCTAAGATCACACATCATTTGCATAACAATCATCAATCAAGAAGTTTTAACTTAGAGCTCTATTTGTAATGTTGTGCTCAATTCATCTGCAAGGGAATCATCGAGCACCCATGATTTAGTCTTGTATATATTGTTTCACTAACCAAAATACCAAAAATATTGCCTTGTGCTCTTGTATGTTTGTGTTTTATAGGTACCAAGTCAAAATACCCATCAAAAGGAGCATTTTTCAACATTTTCACTATGCAAATCGATTTGCATAAGGTGTAAATCGATTTACACAACTGTTTCTGCACCAGATTTGCTTCTGCCATCAGTGCAAATCGATTTGCATAAGACAACAATCGATTTGCATAACTGTTTTTGCCCCAGATTTTGCCTTTTTCAACTATGTAAATAGATTTGCATAAGATGCAAATCGATTGCACCAGTGCGGATTTGAAAAAATGAAGGCAAATTTCAGCTTTTTGAAGTGTTGACATCATTTGCAAGCATGGGAAGCATGACTTAGTTCTTACATTTGATTCTCTATATCATTTAATCATAAACTCTCATGTGATTGCATCAAGACCATTGGATTTCATTTTTGGCTCCAAAACCATTTCCCAAGCCTAATTCTATTTTCCAATCCTAACTCCAAGCCACAAAATTTCCCAAGCCTAAGTGCTATAAATTGAGGCATTCCCCTCCTCATTTTTCAAGCTTTGATAGCCAAGAAAACTCTTGCTCTTTCTCTCCTCACCTCTTCCAAACCCCTCACTCAAAGCTCTTTTCTTCTTCCATAAAATTAGTGAGTCACATCTTGAACCTCACTAATTTAGAGCTAAACCTCAACATAAACACTACTTTTTCTTCATCAATTGTGAGAGATCAAGGCTTGTGGTTGTGTGTTCTTGAAGAAGATTCAAAGTTTGTGAAAGATTTGGTAAAATTCTAGATCCATTCCATAATTCAAGATGTGATCCATTGTTGTTTATGCTTGATGCACCTTTGGTGCTACATTGATGAGATTTGCTTGCTTACTTGATACATTTTCGTGCACAAATTGATCCAAGATCACAAGGTGTTTGGTTTTATGTTTAAACAAGTTTTCTTCTCTTTATTTGCTGTTTTTTTGAAAACTGTGTTGTGCAAATCGATTTACATCTGGTGCAAATCGATTTACATAACTGAAAAACTGCGCAGATTTGAAAACAGAGTTATGCAAATCGATTTACACTCTGTGCAAATCGATTTACGTCTGGGCAGAATGCTTGTTTTTGTGGTTTTTGACTTGTTTTTGGTTCTAACTCATCTTCTACTCCTTTCTTTTGATATTTTCTTTGAATCACAAGTTAAAGGCCTAATTTCTCTCTAATTTCAATGGACTTAGGGCGTCGATAGGATAAGAATCTGAATCCGCAATATTAAGTGATTGAAATTATGGATGAAAGGAGCCTTTGATGTGGTTCCATCTTTATTTCTTTTTCTTTTGATCGATGAAAGTCTTAATACCTTGAGAATTCTTATGGATTCTTGGTAAAGACTAGATCACTCACCATTTTTCTTTTCGTGCGGTATTGCTTTCGGAAAACGATCTACATATCGTTCTTCTCGCATGCATTAGCACATAAAGTTTTGACCGGCCTCGTTGTAGGGTGATTTCTACATAAATCACTTGGCGATCTGCTTAACATAGCGCAATATTTCGTGTCCCGAATTAAAAAGATCAAATATGGAAGAGAATTATATGCGGTTGATTTAAGACTTATGGAGGTTTATCGTGTAGTCGCTATGATTTTATCAAGCTTCTGATAAATTTCTATTGAATTTAAATCCAAGTACATCCTTCACTCACCATCGATCTTCATTACTAACTTTGATAACATACTTGACAAGTTTCAAGATGGTTATCTTTAACATCTAACAATTGACTTTAATTTTCGCACTTTATTATATTGCTCTTTATGTTTCTCGCTTTATCGCTTTATTTTATCATTTCATCATATTTACATTCCGCTATTTTTCCTTTGTCCATTTGGACGTTTATATTCCGCTATTTTCTCTTTGTCCATTTGGACACTATGTTTATGCTTCCGCTATTTTTCTTTTGTCCACTCGGACCATACTTTACTTTTATGCCAAAACACTAATAAATAACAAAAATCTAAAAAACACCTAAGGCTCTCTTTTGGACTATTGGTTACTATCCCTAGCATTTTGGAGATTCGGACTTATGGACTTAGTACCTCTGGACCCTCATGATATTGTTACTCTGCTGTTATTCTGTCTGTCTGGCATTGGATTGTTGTTTGTTTATGTGTGCAGGTATTTCCTTGAAAGCCCTTGATGGTTAATTCCAAGGCATTGAAATGAGGATTTTACCCGAAAACAGCCGTTACTCTGCCCGATTTTCGTCAGAATTTTAATGTGCTTAATGCAAAGTGGTACTAAGACAATAAGTTCATCTAGATCCCCAAGTGATAATGTTGGTTTAGTATTGATATTCCAAAGGATGGGAAATCTACCTTGACTCATAATGTCAAGTGTTGGCTTCTTATTTCGGTTAGACCGTTTCTTTCCTTAGCTTTTATTTTACGCAATAGGATAGCCTCTTCATCTCCTCTCATTCTTAAATTTTCAAAATCTTCTCCCTTTTTCAAAAACATTCTTATGTTTGCAAACCTTTTCAAAGCGTTTTCTTAAAAATATCTTTTGCCCTTAGTGGCCTTTTTTCTCTTTTTCTTCAAAAGTTTAGACACGATTAATTGTCGAAACGAGTGGTTATACCCCACGATTTTGAAATTGATTGATATAATGAGATCTTTTCCGCGTGAGAGAACTAGTGGCATACTCGTCGATTTTATCCGAGTTGGAGCCCTTCTTTCATTTGCGATGCAAAGAACTTGTTTGTCCTCATGCTCAAGATCAATGGCTGAGTATTTCTCTCCGACGACGATAAAGTGTTTATTCGTTTTTAAAAATGTTTTCCTTTAAGCGGAACTACATTAGCTCTGACTTCTCCATTGCACCGAGGAGGTATGTAGGCACAAAGCTTAACGCTTTGCCGAGCTTATTTTAAAAATAAAACAAACTCTTTTTTTTTTAGCACACACGACACAGATTTTCAAAAAGGTTCCTGTGGAGTACCACAGATATGAGGGGTGCTTTAAACCTTCCCCTTGTATAATCAACACCCGAACCTGAGTTCTCTTTCTTGTTTTAAAAAAACAAAACTTTGGGTTTTTCGTTCTTTTCCCTTTTCCTTTGAAAAAATAAAGCGCGGTGGCGATTTCAAACGAAATATTGATTCGAGTCAATCATATGGCTTCGATATCAGATTTTCCCCGCTATAGAAAAATGGCGACTTCACTGGGGATCCAGTTTTAAGTGTGTTAAGCCTATTTTTGTTTATCTGTGTGTTTTTATCTGTATATATTGTTGTGTGCTTTGTTTGTTTATTTTCTTTATTTTCTTTTTGGTGCTCGATGGTTCCTCTGTGATGAGATAAAGTTCTAACCCGAACTTTGGTGAGTAACTTGAGATAGGAGGTGGTAAGACCAATAGTCGCATGTCAGGAGCAATCCTTAACATGAGCGTCATATGGTGGAACCCCAATCAGTGGAGGCCTCATGGAAGGTAGTAGAGGTTGTTACGAATCATCGTGATAACGCTATTACTTTCAATAGTGAGTGTCCGTAGAAGCTGAATGGCCTAGAACCCTTTTAACCAATCTAAGCCTTTTTAGGATGTAGTGCAGAAACAAGATCAAGTACCAATTTGAGCTTGTTGTCATGCGATACTACGCTCAGACGAGGTCTTTTTAGGCATATTGTTGGCGCCCATGAGCAATTGTGCGTGCCGGTAATATCCGATAGAAGATTGAAAACTCTAGGAACCTTCGTAGAACCCGATTGGCAGGTACAAAACTCCTTAGATTACGCCTTGTGGGATGGGTAGACCCATGGCTCCATGCTCGTGACGTCGAACCTAAGAACCTGGACTGTGTGATTTTGTGTGATTTGCTGTGATCTTGAGTGCTCTTGATTGTGGTTGATGCATAAACCATGCATTCATGCATTCATAAAAATGACATTCACAAATGGTTTTCAAGGAACTTAGAGACATTTTTTGTAAACATCACAGGTACCATGGATCAAAAGAGAAGCATCAAGAAGTACACTTTCCGGAATTCAAGTGCAAAGGAATTGAAAGAGCTAGCAACTTTGGTTCCTAATCTTGACAACTTCAAAAACCGTTATGGGAAATTGATCTCTATCTTGAAGACCAAAGTGGAAAAGGGGATTCTTGAGACTCTTGTGCAGTTTTATGACCCGGTTTATCATTGTTTCACCTTTCCGGATTACCAGCTTATGCCCACTTTGGAGGAGTATTCTTATTGGATTGGTTTGCCAGTTACGAATGACATACCGTTTAGTGGTCTGGAGAAAGAGCCTCAGGTTGATGAGATAGCAGAGCTTCTTCAGTTAAAAATATCAGATGTGAAAGCAAACATGACTAAAAAAGGAGGAATTTGGGGGTTGACTTCTAAGTTCTTGATTGGAAAGGCTTCTATGTTGGCTAGTAAAGGAAGTATGATTGCTTTTGAGACATTTTTGGCCTTGCTCATCTATGGTTTGATACTCTTTCCCAACATTGACAATTTTGTCGATGTTAATGCTATTCGGATCTTCATGATTGGGAATCCCGTGCCTACTTTGCTTGGGGATACTTATCATTCCATTCACCATAGGAATGATAAGAAAGGTGGACTGATCAACTGTTGCACTCCTTTGCTCTATAAGTGGTTTATTTCGCACTTACCTCAGACTAAGAATTTCTTGAACAATCCTGATGGTCTCTCATGGTCTCAGAAGATCATGCCTCTTACTAATGGGAATATCCATTGGTACAATCCTGCTTATGACATTGGTGAGATTATTGATCGTTGTGGAGAATTCCCTAATGTACCTCTTCTTGGTATACAAGGAGGAATTACCTACAACCCCATTCTTGCAAGGCGTCAATTTTGTTATCCTATGAAGGAGAGACCAGCTAGTATTCTTGTGTCAGGAATCTTCTATCTTAATCAAGATGGAAATTCGGATATGAGAAATCGGTTTGTGCGTGCTTGGCACCATGTTGATAGGAAGAGACATTTGGAAACGAAACAATGTGTTGCTCTCAAAGACTACACTGATTGGGTTCAAGCTAGAGCTCATACTTTTCAAATGCCTTATTTACTTGAGGAGCCTTCTCTACCCATTACTCCACCATTATCTTTCATTACTCCTATTGAAAGTAGTGAGGGGCGTCTAGAGCTCGTGGCTAAGATGAGATTGGAAAGAGACACTTGGGAGAAGAAGTTTCATGCTTTGGAAATGGAGAATAAAGAGTTGAAGATACATCTGAAAGAAAAGGATGAAATGCTTGATATACAAGATGGTTGGTTGATGGAAAAGGATGATCAAATCCGTCATCAAGAAGAGTTGCTTCAACAACATGGAGAAAAGCGAAAGAGACAACAAGAAGATTCAGTTGCATGGAAGGAAGTTGCTGATAAGCTGATGGTCGAGAATGCTCATTTGAAGGCCTTGTATGAAGATGAATTGGAGAAGCTCCGTAGGAAGCTGCAGAGAGGAGTTGAATCTTCATCAGAAGTGTTCCCTTCTAGTTTCTAGCTTTTCATTTGTTTTGTAATTTTGGATCTTTGAATCCTTTTGTAATCTTTTCTATTATTAATGAAGAATATTGTTATGTTTTATGTTTTTTGCTAATGTTTACAATTAATGTCTTAAAGTTCCTTGAAAACCAAAAAAAAATAATAATAAAAATCATTTGCATTGCATTTCATGCATCATTTTGCATTTTGGTCTTGCTTCCGAGAGTATTCCCGAGGTCTTATTCAGTGTTCTTCATACAGAATTGAATCAAGTTGTCTCACCGGTATAACACTCGAGCTAACTGTAAGAAGAAGATGGAAGGTCTTGAACAAGAGAATCGTGAGCTACGTGAAGAGGTTGTTACTTTGAGATCTGGTGTGGATCGTCTCACTGATCTGGTTGAGACATTGATGGCTGCTCAGAATCAGAATCAGAATCAGGTTCCTCCTCCCAATGCCCAAGCTCAGGGTCAGACCACTGTGATTTCTAAAATTGCTGCTGTTCCTGTTGGTGCTACTCAGCAACGTATGCCTAATGGATATCCCTAGGGCATGCCTGAAGGTTATTTGTCTGTTCCTGAGATGACTCGTCCGTTGACTCCTGTTATGGTCAACACATCTCCTATTGTTCATACTGGTTCTTTTGTCCCAAAGCCCATTTATGATGCTGCTCCAAGTGAAATTCATGACAGAATGGATGGTTTCCAAGATCAGTTTGAAGAACTGCAGAAAGAGATGAAAGCCTTGCGTGGGAAAGAACTGTTTGGAAAGAACGTGCATGATCTTTGCCTTGTTCCCAATGTGAAAGTACCTGCTAAGTTCAAGTTGCCTGAATTTGAGAAGTATAAAGGAAATTCCTATCCTCTGGCACATCTGGTGATGTATGTAAGGAAGATGTCCACTCACACTGATGATCAACGTCTGTTGATCCATTATTTCCAAGACAGTTTGACTGGAGCTGCTTCTAAGTGGTATATGGGCCTTGATAGCACCCATATTTGCACTTTTAATGACTTAGCTGAGGCGTTTGTGAAACAATACAAGTATAATGTGGACATGGCTCCTGATAGAGATCAATTGCGAGCTATGATGCAGAAAGAGAAGGAATCCTTCAAGGAATATGCTCAGAGATGGCGTGAGGTTGCCGCCCAAGTGATTCCTCCGATGGAAGAAAAAGAGATAACTAAGATTTTTCTAAAGACTCTTGGTCCGTTTTACTATGAGAAGATGATTGCGAGTGCTCCTGTAGACTTCACCGAAATGGTGGGTATGGGTGTCAGGTTGGAAGAAGCTGTGCGAGAAGGTCGTCTGGTTCGAAATGACAATTCGTCTGGTGGTGCAAAGAAGTATGGTTCTTCATTTCAGAAGAAGAAAGAATCAGATGCTAATGCTGTTTCTCATGGGAGGAATAATCGATTCAGAAATCAATCTCAACAAGTGGCGTCAGTAACTCCTGTTGTGAATTCAGTGCCTGTGGCTCCCGTTAATCAACAACCAGCAAGGTGGAATCCGTATCCTCGAGTTAATATTGATCCTATCCCCATGACGTACACTGAACTGTATCCTGCTCTAATTCATAAGAAACTGGTTCAACCAAGGTCACCGCCTCCTGTTCCAGAGAAACTCCATTGGTGGTACAAGGCTGATGCCACTTGTGCTTTTCATCAGAATGCTCCTGGGCATGATTTGGAAAATTGTTGGTCCTTAAAGAATGAAGTTCAGAGATTGTTCCGTTCTGGAATGCTTTCCTTCCGTGATATTGGCCCAAATGTGTAGAATAATCCATTGCCAACTCATGAAGCGTCTGCTGTGAATATGGTGCATGGATGCCCTGGGAAGTATAAGATTTATCGTGTGGAACACATCAGAGGATCATTGGTAGAGATGCATGCCACTCTCTGTGAATACAGTCATTATGAGCATAATCATGCTGCTTGTGGGATTTGTTCAGTTAATCCTCGAGGGTGTTATATTGTGAAAAGAGATTTACAAGAGATGATAGATCAAAGGCTCATTGAGATTCTGAGGGACAGAGATGAAGATGATGTCAATGTGATTGAACCATGCTTTGAAATTCTAGAATGTGTAGATATTGGTTATTATGGCAAAGCTGCTGTAGAACCTCTTGTGATATGTTTGCCTGGATCTGTACCTTATAGTTCTGACAAAGTTGTACCTTACAGCTACAATGCCACCATGTTGGAAGCTGGAAAAGAAGTTGAGATTAAGCCTCTGTCTTCTGTTGAGAATATAGCAGATGTTAGTAGAGTGACTAGAAGTGGACGAGTTTTTACTCAACCCCAAACAGTTGTGGATGTCCAGAGGAATCCTACTCAAGTGCCTGTGAACAATAATGATGCGACAAAATTTAATGAAGGGTCATCTTCAGGAAAGGAGATGGATGAGATTTTGAAGCTTATCAAGATGAGTGATTATAAGATTGTGGATCAGTTGCATCGTACTCCGTAAAAAATCCCTATCATGGAACTGCTGACGAGTTCTCCTGCTCATAGGGATTCTTTAATGAAGATACTTGATCAAGCCTTTGTGGATCATGATGTGACGCTGGATCAGTTTAATGGGGTTGTGAGTAATATCACTGCGTCTAACAATTTGAGCTTCAGTGATGAAGATTTGCCTGAGGAAGGAAGAAATCATAATTTGGCTTTGCATATCTCTGTCAGTTGCAAAGAGGACTCAATGTCCAATGTGTTGATTGATACTGGATCATCTCTGAATGTCATGCCAAAATCCACTCTTGCCAAGCTGTCTTATGGTGGTACACCAATGAGATTCAGCAATGTGATTGTTAAGGCTTTTGATGGATCGAAGAAATCAGTGGTTGGAGAGGTTGATTTGCCTATTGGTATTGGACCGTTTGTCTTCAAGATCACTTTTCAAGTGATGGATATTTTCCCTGCGTACAGTTGCTTATTGGGACGCCCATGGATCCATGAGGCTGGGGCAGTTACTTCAACTCTCCACCAGAAGTTGAAATTTGTGAAAGATGGGAAGATAGTCGTTGTGAATGGAGAACAAGCTTTGTTGATTAGTCATCTCTCTTCGTTCCGTACCATAGAGGCTGATGAAGTAGTCATTGGAACTGCATTCCAAGCCCTGTCTGTTAATGATGAATTCAAAAAGGATGAAGCTTCCATTGCCTCCTTCAAAGATGCTCAACTGGTGGTTCAGAGTGGACATTCAGGAGTTTGGGGACAAGTGGCGAGTCTGCAAGAGAACAAGAATAGAGCTGGTCTGGGATTTTCTGCCTCAGACAAGTCTGTGATGAAACCTGAATCTGCTTTTCGTCCTTATCAGGAGATGTTCCATAGTGCTGGGTTTCTACATCCGACTCCTCCAGAAGTGAACGCTATTGTTGAAGACGAACCAGAGCCAGAAGTGCCAAACTTTGTGACCCATGGAAAGATGGTTAAGAATTGGATCACCATTGACATTCCTGAGTGTACTCATGCTTCAAAGTAATTTGCTTTTATGTTTTTCAAAATCCTTTCATTCTGCCCAAGATGAAAGTGAAGTTGTTGGGGCTTTTTTCTGTTTGTTTTAAACATTAAAATCATCAATAAAAGTCATTTTGTTTCTGCATATACATGCTTTTTATCTTTTTGCTTTTTCTGGAAAGTGGTAACACAAAAAACCTTAAAAATGTTTTCATTTTCCATAATCTGCACGATTACATGTTTGCATATATCTTTCCTTTTTCCTGAAATAATAATCACTTGTGCAGATTAATCAATAAAACCGTTGAAAGTAATGACTCTACACCCTCTCCTAACTTCGAGTGTCCTGTGTATGAGGCGGAAGAAGAGAGTGATGAATGTATTCCTGATGAGATTTCCCGACTGCTTGAGCACGAGGAAGACACCATTCAGCCATATAAAGAGCCATTAGAAGTCATCAACTTGGGTTCTGAAGAAGATAAAAAGGAAGTCAAGATTGGGGCACTGCTTGGTCAAGATGTTAAGAAGAGGATGGTAGAGCTTCTTAAAGAGTATGTTGACATTTTTGCGTGGTCCTACCAAGACATGCCTGGGTTGGACACAGATATTGTGGAGCATCGTTTGCCGTTAAAACCTGAATGTCCTCCTGTCAAGCAAAAGCTGAGAAGAAGTCATCCTGATATGGCGGAAAAGATTAAGAATGAGGTCTTGAAGCAGATAGATGCAGTTTTCCTTGTCACTTCGGTATATCCTCAATGGATTGCCAATATTGTGCCTGTTCTGAAGAAAGACGGAAAAGTTCGCATGTGCGTTGATTATAGAGATTTGAATAAAGCCAGTCCGAAAGATGATTTTCCTCTACCTCACATTGATATGTTGGTGGATAGCACGGCAAAGTTTGAGGTTTTCTCCTTTATGGATGGTTTTTCAGGATACAACCAGATTAAGATGGCACCTGAAGACATGGAAAAGACAACCAGATTGAGGTAGATCCTGATAAAGTCAAAGCAATTCAGGAAATGCCAGCACCAAAGACTGAGAAACAAGTGAGAGGCTTCCTCGGACGTTTGAATTATATCTCCAGGTTCATTTCCAATATGACTGCTACCTGTGAGCCAATCTTCAAGTTGTTAAAGAAAAATCAGGGATGTGTGTGGAATGAAGATTGTCAGAAAGCTTTTGACAACATCAAAGAATATCTGCTTGAACCTCCCATTTTGCTCCCTCCAGCTGAGGGAAGGCCTTTGATTATGTACCTCACAGTACTTGAAAATTCAATGGGATGTGTGTTGGGTCAGCATGACGAGTCTGGTCGAAAAGAGTATGCAATATACTACCTTAGCAAAAAGTTTACCGAGTGCGAAACAAGATACTCGCTGCTTGAGAAAACTTGCTGTGCTTTGGTGTGGGCTGCTCGCCGACTAAGACAGTATATGTTGAACCACACCACCCTATTGATTTCCAAAATGGATCCAATTAAGTATGTATTTGAGAAACCTGCATTAATTGGAAGGATCGCTCGCTGGCAAATGTTGTTATCAGAATATGATATTGAATATCGAGCTCAGAAAGCTATGAAAGGAAGTGTGTTGGCAGAGTACCTCACTCACCAACCAATTGATGATCGTCAATCTATCAGAATAGACTTCCCAGATGAAGATATAATGTATTTGAGAGCTCAGGATTGGGATGAACCGTTGCCAGAAGAAGGACCAGATCCTGAATCCAAGTGGGGTTTAATTTTTTATGGAGCTTCTAACGTTCATGTCCATGGAATTGGCGCCATTATTGTCACTCCGCATGGGTCACATGTACCTTTCACTGCAAGGATATGTTTTGATTGTACAAATAATATTGCTGAGTATGAAGCTTGCATCATGGGACTGGAAGAGGCCATTAATCTGAGAATTAAGATTCTTGATGTTTATGGAGATTTTGCGCTTGTGATTAATCAAATTAAAGGAGAATGGGAAACTCGTCATCCTGGCTTGATCCCTTACAAAGATTACGCCAGAAGGCTGTTGACGTTCTTTAACAAAATTGAATTCCACCACATCCCTCGAGATGAGAATCAGATGGCTGATGCATTAGCCACATTGTCCTCCATGTACAAAGTGAACTTCCATAATGAGGAACCTCAGATTACAATCAGGCGTCTTGATAGACCTACTCATGTATTTGCAGTTGAGGAATCAACAGATGAAAAGCCTTGGTATTTCGATATTAAACACTTCCTTCAGACTCAAGAGTACCCACTTGGGGCATCAAATAAGGATAAGAAAACTTTGAGGAGATTGGCTGGCAGTTTCTTCATCAATGCTGATGTTTTGTATAAGAGAAATTATGACATGGTTTTGCTCAGATGCGTGGATAGACACGAAGCAAACATGTTAATGCATGAAATTCATGAAGGGTCTTTTGGTACTCATGCCAATGGACATTCGATGGCTAAAAAGATGCTTAGAGCAGGTTACTATTGGCTGACAATGGAATCTGATTGCTACAAATTTGTAAAGAAGTGTCATAAGTGCCAAGTGTATGCTGACAAGATTCATGTGCCTCCGACACTTCTCAATGTTATTTCTTCTCCATGGCCTTTCTCTATGTGGGGTATCGATATGATTGGCATGATTGAACCCAAGGCTTCGAATGGACATCGATTCATCCTGGTAGCAATCGATTACTTTACCAAGTGGGTAGAAGCTGCTTCATATGCTAATGTGACAAAGCAAGTTGTGGTCAGATTTATCAAGAATAATATCATCTGCCGATATGGTGTGCCAAGCAAGATCATTACTGATAATGGCTCGAATCTGAACAACAGCATGATGAGAGAACTGTGTGAAAGTTTCAAAATTGAACATCACAACTCTTCGCCTTATAGGCCAAAGATGAATGGAGCTGCTGAAGCAGCAAATAAGAATATTAAGAGGATCGTGCAAAAGATGGTTGTTACGTACAAGGACTGGCATGAGATGCTCCCATTTGCTTTGCATGAGTATCGTACATCTGTTCGTACTTCAACCGGGGCAACCCCCTTTTCTTTGGTTTATGGTATGGAAGCAGTGCTCCCTATTGAGGTTGAGATTCCATCACTGAGAGTTTTAATGGAAACCAAGTTATCTGAGGCTGAGTGGTGTCAGAGCAGGTTTGATCAATTGAATTTGATAGAAGAAAAGAGAATGACGGCTTTATGTCATGGTCAGCTATACCAGAAAAGAATGAAGAAAGCTTTTGATAAGAAGGTTCGACCTCGTGTATTCAGAGAAGGCGACCTCATGCTCAAAAGGATCTTGTCTTTCACCTCTGATTCAAGGGGCAAGTGGACTCCTAATTTCGAAGGACCCTACGTTGTTAAGAAAGCCTTCTCTGGCGGTGCATTAATTCTTACAACTATGGATGGAGAGGAGCTCCCACGTCCCGTGAATGCTGATGTAGTCAAGAAATACTTCGCCTAAATAATAAAAGAACAACTCGCTAAGTTGAAAACTCGAAAGGGCGGCTTAGGCAAAAAAGAGCGTCTCGGTGGATTGAAAACCCGAAAGGGCGGTCCAGGCAAAAATTAGAGACATAAACAGAATAAAATACCCGGTGGACTGAAAACCCGAAAGGGCGGTCCAGGCAAAAGTTAGGGATTTATGGCAAGTAACTACATCAGACAAGACTTGATCATCAGCAGTCATCTGTTTATCATAAAGAAGTTCAACACATTTCAACGGAAGCCTTTGCTTAGGAATTCCAAGTTGAGAGAAAGGACGGGGTCATTACATTTCAATGTACCTTTTCCACAAAATTACCACTTTCCAAACTTTGTAATAATCCATGGGGTCTTGCCTTTTGCAGGCTACCATTCTATTAAAAAAGTTTGAGCCTTTACCTTTTATTGGCAATCTTATTTCTTTCATATCTCTCAAAATGTCATTTATTGTTGATAGTAATTTTTTAAACAAAAAGAAGATTGATCTCAACAAAATCCTTTTTTGAAATATATAAAAAGGAAGTTTTACTTTGATTCATGAGTGCATTACAAGGAATGGACATGTTGATGTGTTCATGTGCAAAAAACAGAAGAATGCGTTCCACTCAATGCACTTTTGGCCTGGTTCGAATATGGTGTAGAACTCAACTGTTTTGTTCTCTCAGCTTCAATGTTCCCTAGTGTTGGGTAGCATTTATTCTGAAGCCATCAAAAGATTGTTATAGCAGTTTCTGCTCTGGTGTTCAGCTTGAGACATGCTTGATTATGTTATTTTCGTACTCCATCTCTTGAGTTAATTCTTGTGTTAAGTTTCGGCAGCATATGCATCATTAACATGCATCAAAAAACAGTCATACATTCACATCTGCTATCATGAAGTTTACTGTCAAACAGATTGCTCTTTCATTTAGAGTGTCTTAAACAGAAAAAGATCACTTTCCTTGAAAATCCCCACTGAATTTGTTTCTAGGTGGATAATATGTTTCAGTTATTCTGTTCAGATGTCTACGAACAGAAGACTAGTGAGTTCCTCTCTCACTTAGTCCAGTCTTTTTGGCAGTTTCTCTCCATTTGGTCATGGATTGAATTTTGGTTGCTGGACGATGAATATTGAGATTATGCATTTGTGTTTGCATCCTCAAATCATTGAAAAAGTATTATTGATTGCTCTTCACCGTCATTGGTACAAAGGGGCATCTCTTCATACCTTCAGTGGAACGTTGGTATGTGTTATCGTCAGTGGTGAGGCGGTACATCTCTTTCATCGTCAGTGGTACATCGATGAATTATCTCTTTTTATATCATCAGTGGTACGGTGGTATATCTCTTCATACCTTCAGTGGAACGTTGGTATGTGTTATCGTCAGTGGTACGGCGGTACATCTCTTTCATCGTCAGTGGTACGTCGATGAATTATCTCTTTTTATATCATCAGTGGTACGGTGGTATATCTCTTCATACCTTCAGTGGAACGTTGGTATGTGTTATCGTCAGTGGTACGGCGGTACATCTCTTTCATCGTCAGTGGTACGTCGATGAATTATCTCTTTTTATATCATCAGTGGTACGGTGGTATATCTCTTCATACCTTCAGTGGAACGTTGGTATGTGTTATCGTCAGTGGTACGGCGGTACATCTCTTTCATCGTCAGTGGTACGTCGATGAACTATCTCTTTTTTATATCATCAGTGGTACGGTGGTATATCTCTTCATACCTTCAGTGGAACGTTGGTATGTGTTATCGTCAGTGGTACGGCGGTACATCTCTTTCATCGTCAGTGGTACGTCGATGAATTATCTCTTTTTATATCATCAGTGGTACGGTGGTATATCTCTTCATGCCTTCAGTGGAACGTTGGTATGTGTTATCGTCAGTGGTACGGCGGTACATCTCTTTCATCGTCAGTGGTACGTCGATGAATTATCACTTTTTATATCATCAGTGGTACGGTGGTATATCTCTTCATACCTTCAGTGGAACGTTGGTATGTGTTATCGTCAGTGGTACGGCGGTACATCTCTTTCATCGTCAGTGGTACGTCGATGAACTATCTCTTTTTTATATCATCAGTGGTACGGTGGTATATCTCTTCATACCTTCAGTGGAACGTTGGTATGTGTTATCGTCAGTGGTACGGCGGTACATCTCTTTCATCATCAGTGGTACGTCGATGAATTATCTCTTTTATATCATCAGTGGTACGGTGGTATATCTCTTTATACCTTCAGTGGAACGTTGGTATATGCTATCGTCAATGGTACGGCGGTACATCTCTTCATATCATCAGTGGTACGATGGTGTGTTTTCTGTTAACGGAAGATTGGCATTCTGATTCAGGATGCATATTTTTCTCATCCCTAGTGAAAGAGGATGCCCTCTTTATCATCTCCAGCGAAAGGTGATTGCTTTAACCTCTCTGGTGCGAAATGTTTTCCCCAGAGAAGTTTCTTTTCCCACCAAAGTTTCGTCTCTCCAACAAAGTCTTGCCTTCCCCAGCGGAGTTATGCCAGCAAGACATTTGTTTTCCCCAGTGGAGTTCCTTTTCCTCCCCGGTGTTGCTGTGTTTTATCCCCATCATATGCATTCATTAAATATTGCATAGCATCTTAGGTTCAAAAATTGTGTTTTATATATTTAAGTCTCTTTGATTTCGTCAAAATGAAGATTTCCAATCATTGTATCTTCGAATCGAAGAAACTTAAATAGGGGCATCTGTCATACCCCAATTTTTGACCCTAAGATCACACATCATTTGCATAACAATCATCAATCAAGAAGTTTTAACTTAGAGCTCTATTTGTAATGTTGTGCTCAATTCATCTGCAAGGGAATCATCGAGCACCCATGATTTAGTCTTGTATATATTGTTTCACTAACCAAAATACCAAAAAAATTGCCTTGTGCTCTTGTATGTTTGTGTTTTGTAGGTACCAAGTCAAAATACCCATCAAAAGGAGCATTTTTCAACATTTTCACTATGCAAATCGATTTGCATAAGGTGTAAATCGATTTACACAACTGTTTCTGCACCAGATTTGCTTCTGCCATCAGTGCAAATCGATTTGCATAAGACAGCAATCGATTTGCATAACTGTTTTTGCCCCAGATTTTGCCTTTTTCAGCTATGTAAATAGATTTGCATAAGATGCAAATCAATTGCACCAGTGCGGATTTGAAAAAATGAAGGCAAATTTCAGCTTTTTGAAGTGTTGACATCATTTGCAAGTATGGGAAGCATAACTTAGTTCTTACATTTGATTCTCTACATCATTTAATCATAAACTCTCATGTGATTGCATCAAGACCATTGGATTTCATTTTTGGCTCCAAAACCATTTCCCAAGCCTAATTCTATTTTCCAATCCTAACTCCAAGCCACAAAATTTCCCAAGCCTAAGTGCTATAAATTGAGGCATTCCCCTCCTCATTTTTCAAGCTTTGATAGCCAAGAAAACTCTTGCTCTTTCTCTCCTCACCCCTTCCAAACCCCTCACTCAAAGCTCTTTTCTTCTTCCATAAAATTAGTGAGTCACATCTTGAACCTCACTAATTTAGAGCTAAACCTCAACATAAACACTACTTTTTCTTCATCAATTGTGAGAGATCAAGGCTTGTGGTTGTGTGTTCTTGAAGAAGATTCAAAGTTTGTGAAAGATTTGGTAAAATTCTAGATCCATTCCATAATTCAAGATGTGATCCATTGTTGTTTATGCTTGATGCACCTTTGGTGCTACATTGATGAGATTTGCTTGCTTACTTGATACATTTTCGTGCACAAATTGATCCAAGATCACAAGGTGTTTGGTTTTATGTTTAAACAAGTTTTCTTCTCTTTATTTGCTGTTTTTTTGAAAACTGTGTTGTGCAAATCGATTTACATCTGGTGCAAATCGATTTACATAACTGAAAAACTGCGCAGATTTGAAAACAGAGTTATGCAAATCGATTTACACTCTGTGCAAATCGATTTACGTCTGGGCAGAATGCTTGTTTTTGTGGTTTTTGACTTGTTTTTGGTTCTAACTCATCTTCTACTCCTTTCTTTTGATATTTTCTTTGAATCACAAGTTAGAGGCCTAATTTCTCTCTAATTTCAATGGACTTAGGGCGTCGATAGGATGAGAATCCGAATCCGCAATATTAAGTGATTGAAATTATGGATGAAAGGAGCCTTTGATGTGGTTCCATCTTTATTTCTTTTTCTTTTGATCGATGAAAGTCTTAATACCTTGAGAATTCTTATGGATTCTTGGTAAAGACTAGATCACTCACCATTTTTCTTTTCGTGCGGTATTGCTTTCGGAAAACGATCTACATATCGTTCTTCTCGCATGCATTAGCACATAAAGTTTTGACCGGCCTCGTTGTAGGGTGATTTCTACATAAATCACTTGGCGATCTGCTTAACATAGCGCAATATTTCGTGTCCCGAATTAAAAAGATCAAATATGGAAGAGAATTGTATGCGGTTGATTTAAGACTTATGGAGGTTTATCGTGTAGTCGCTATGATTTTATCAAGCTTCTGATAAATTTCTATTGAATTTAAATCCGAGTACATCCTTCACTCACCATCGATCTTCATTACTATCTTTGATAACATACTTGACAAGTTTCAAGATGGTTATCTTTAACATCTAACAATTGACTTTAATTTCCGCACTTTATTATATTGCTCTTTATGTTTCTCGCTTTATCGCTTTATTTTATCATTTCATCATATTTACATTCCGCTATTTTTCTTTTGTCCATTTGGACGTTTATATTCCGCTATTTTCTCTTTGTCCATTTGGACACTATGTTTATGCTTCCGCTATTTTTCTTTTGTCCACTCGGACCATACTTTACTTTTATGCCAAAACACTAATAAATAACAAAAATCTAAAAAACACCTAAGGCTCTCTTTTGGACTATTGGTTACTATCCCTAGCATTTTGGAGATTCGGACTTATGGACTTAGTACCTCTGGACCCTCATGATATTGTTACTCTGCTGTTATTCTGTCTGTCTGGCATTGGATTGTTGTTTGTTTATGTGTGCAGGTATTTCCTTGAAAGTCCTTGATGGTTAATTCCAAGGCATTGAAATGAGGATTTTACCCAAAAACAGCCGTTACTCTGCCCGATTTTCGTCAGAATTTTAATGTGCTTAATGCAAAGTGGTGCTAAGACAATAAGTTCATCTGGATCCCCAAGTGATAATGTTGGTTTAGTATTGATATTCCAAAGGATGGGAAATCTACCTTGACTCATAATGTCAAGTGTTGGCTTCTTATTTCGGTTAGACCGTTTCTTTCCTTAGCTTTTATTTTACGCAATAGGATAGCCTCTTCATCTCCTCCCATTCTTAAATTTTCAAAATCTTCTCCCTTTTTCAAAAACATTCTTATGTTTGCAAACCTTTTCAAAGCGTTTTCTTAAAAATATCTTTTGCCCTTAGTGGCCTTTTTCCTCTTTTTCTTCAAAAGTTTAGACACGATTAATTGTCGAAACGAGTGGTTATACCCCACGATTTTGAAATTGATTGTTATAATGAGATCTTTTCCGCGTGAGAGAGCTAGTGGCATACTCGTCGATTTTATCCGAGTTGGAGCCCTTCTTTCATTTGCGATGCAAAGAACTTGTTTGTTCTCATGCTCAAGATCAATGGCTGAGTATTTCTCTCCGACGACGATAAAGTGTTTATTCGTTTTTAAAAATGTTTTCCTTTAAGCGGAACTACATTAGCTCTGACTTCTCCATTGCACCGAGGAGGTATGTAGGCACAAACCTTAACGCTTTGCCGAGCTTATTTTAAAAATAAAACAAACTCTTTTTTTTTTAGCACACACGACACAGATTTTCAAAAAGGTTCCTGTGGAGTACCACAGATATGAGGGGTGCTTTAAACCTTCCCCTTGTATAATCAACACCCGAACCTGAGTTCTCTTTCTTGTTTTAAAAAAACAAAACTTTGGGTTTTTCGTTCTTTTCCCTTTTCCTTTGAAAAAATAAAGCGCGGTGGCGGTTTCAAACGAAATATTGATTCGAGTCAATCCTATGGCTTCGATATCAGATTTTCCCCGCTACACTAATCAAGGTAGAGATGGTGATTTTCGAATTGATGAGAATGGTATCATGAGATGTTGTGATAGAGTTTGTGTTTCAGATGTAACAAATTTGAAGAAGAGGATTCTTGAGGAAAGACATCGTATTGGGTTGAGTATTCATCATGGAGCTACTAAGATGTATCAAGATTTGAGAAAATTATTTTGGTGGCAAGGTATGAAGAAGGAGATAGCGGAATTTATGTATTCTTGTTTGATCTGTCAAAAGTCGAAGATTGAACATTAGAAACTGTCTAGTTTGATACAACCGTTATCCATTCCTGAGTGGAAATGGGATAACATGTATATTGATTTTGTGTCTGGTTTACCTAGGACACTAAGTAACTGTGATACGATAAGCGTTATTGTGGATAGATTAACAAAATCTGCTCACTTTATTTCGATGAGGATGGATTATTCGACTGAGAGGCTTACGAAGCTATATGTTGAGTGAATTGTTTCTTTGCATCGTATTCTATATAATATTGTTTTTGATAGAGATCTGAGGTTTACTTCTAGATTTTGGGAAGGTTGGCAAAGTGCTTTGGGTACTAGGTTGCATTTGAGTTCGGCGTATCATCCGCAAACTGATGGTCAGACTGAGAGGACGATTCAGTCGCTTAAGGATCTTTTGAGAGCTTGTGTTTTGGAACAAGGTGGTGTTTGAGAAATTTATTTGTCTTTGATTGAGTTTACTTATAATAACAGTTTTCATTCGAGTATTGGAATGGCACCTTTTGAGGCTTTGTATGGTAGGAGGTGTAGGACGCCTTGGTGTTGGTACGAGTCGGGAGAGTGTTGTGGTTGGACTTGAGATAATTCAAGAGACTATGGATAAGGAGAAGATGAAGGCTTCTCAGAGTCGTTAGAAGAGTTATCCTAATAAGATGAAGGCTTCTCATCTTACTCTTGAGGTTGGAGACCATGTGTTTCTTAGAGTTACTCCGGTAACGCGTGTTGGAAGAGAATTGAAGTCGCGTAAGTCGACGCCGCGTTTTATTGGACCGTATGAGATTGGTTTAGTGAAGTTTGCTTGGGGAGAACCAATAGGTGGGAACGTGACTTGGGAACTCGAGAGTAAGATGAAGGATTCTTATCGTGAGTTGTTTGTTTGAGGTATATTTTCGAGGACGAAAATCTTTTAAGTGGGGGAGAGTTGTAACATCCCGTTTTTAGTTTTTATTATTTTATTATTTTATTAATTATTATTTGGTATGATAATTGATTAAATATATGTTTTATGGCATAATTGTGATATTTGTGTTTTGGGTTAGTGAGAGAAAAAATGAGAAAATAACTATTTGGGCCTAATGTTGGTTAGTATGTCAAATGAGGGAGGTGTATTTTTTAAGCCCATTTGAAAACTAAAGAGATAGTGAGGTTTTCACAAAATAAGGAAAATAGAAAGATAGTGAGAAATAGAAGAAAAGAGGAAAAGAAGAGATAAGAGAAGAGAAAGGGAGAAGAAGGAGGCAATCCTATATTGAAGATTTTGAACTAAGGTAAGGGTGATTGTATGCAATGGGTAGTAAGCATGAGTAGGTTGTATGTTCAAATTTCATGAGATTTGATATGTTAAGGTTTGAGATTTGGGGTCAAAATCAATGTGTTAGAATTCATGTTTTATTGTTCCAAATAATTACTATATGTTAGGTATGAATGAATATGTGTTTATTTCATGAAAAATGATTGAATTGGTTGAATTTTAGTGAAGAACTAGTATGAGCCCGAGAGCTGTCCGCAGGAATTTTTCTGGTTTTTGGAGAAACTTCCAAAATTCATAACTTGAGTTTCGGGTGTCCATTTGACTCACCCTTCGAACCTGGAGAAACCTAATACAATATACTTTCTTGTAAAAATAGTTTCATGTTTGGAAATAAATTCATTTTGGTGTATAATGAGTTTTTGTGGTGTCAGTGCATGATGCCAGTGTTTGCATTTTCTTTGAAACTGTAACAATTCATATCTTTTGAATCGTAGCAGCGTTTGAGTCTCCGTTCAAAATGTTAGGAATCTAATGTCATATTCTTTTCAATAAAAATGATCTTTTTGTCAATAAATGATTTAATAATAATGTGATTAGATAAATGACTTGTAATTGTATTGTTTGGTTTGAGAATGAGTGTTGGATGTGAATAACTTGGTTTGAATTTGTATGCTATATGTTATTTGTGATGTGTTGATATGGTTAATGCTATGTGAATTCATTGTTGGTGATGATAACATGATACATGTATGTTTGTGCAAGTGGTGAGAAAATTCATATGTGATGGATTATTGTGATATGCATGTATGGTTAAGATTTGGATGATCTTAATTGCATATGATTGTTGGTGTATGTATGCTCTATGGTGAGATAATTCAAATATGATAAATTTTGTGATATATGCTTGTATGATTAAGATTTGGAGTTGGTCTTAATTGCATATAGTATGATTATTGCATGATTGTACATAGTTCATGCATACATTTTGTGCAAGTTTAGGATTATCGTGTGCCCATGTGGGGTATGAGCGGTATATCCGGATTCTAATGAGAATCATGTCATCATATGCCCATGTGGGGTGTGAGCGATGAGGTTGGTCCTGTGTCTATGTGGGGTGTGAGCGACGAAGAGTGGATGATCGTGTGCCCAAGTGGGGCGTGAGCAATGTACCCGAGTTCTGACAGGAGTTATTTGGAGGGATCTTATGAAACGAATGGTACCATATACTTTTCATAGTTTTGAGTTGCATTGGAGTCACATGTATCAATGTGAATTGATGGACTGGTGTGCTAAATATAGTATTGTTGTGAATGTTAAATTGTGTTAAATTTTGCGATTGATTATTATTTGAATCATGATTGGTTGAGTAATGTTGTATAAATGGAATATGTGAATACATGATTATGTGAAGTGTGATGAATTCATTTGATGTATATTTATTACGCATTGTTTATTATTATATATTTCTATAATGATGTGAATTCTCAACCTTCTTTTAGAATGATGTTTTATACACCATTTGTTTAGTATTTTTGGGTTTTGAGTTGTGCTTTGATTACGTAACATTGGGGAACATTTTTAATTTATGTTTTTGAAGGATGCCTTGTATTCCTTTCTATTGTGAAATTATTATGAGACAATAATGTGTTTTGTCTGATCGAATATGTATCCACTGCGAAAGTGCATGTGTTGAGCTATGGAAACATGAATTATATTCAAAGAGTTATTGAGCATGACAGGTATTTATGGGTTTTCAATTATGTGTGACACCCTTAAATTAATATGCATGATATCTTACTCTGATTTATGTTATATTTTCCGCGCGGTTTAGAAGGGTGTTTGTCATACCCCAAAATTTGCCCATCATATTTCAAAAATATTTTGGCTCAAGCACTGAGAAGTAAGCCTGATTATCTCTCTCCTAAGCAATCAACCCACAACTAGGGTTTTGCTTTTCTTCAAGTAAAATCAATTTCTAAAACCTCAAGTGGACTTCATAGCCTCTCATATGCCTCGTAGTATCCTCATGCCAAGTTTCAAGCTCTGATTCACAAGATTGCTCAGTCAACAGTGCAAATGGTCAACAGTCGACCAGTTTGACCTAAAAGTCAACTATGGTCAACATACAGTCAAAATTCCTGATTTTTGGTTAACATCAATATTTTGAAGTAACATTCATCATTTGATCAAGAATTTATCATGATTCATCAGGGAAAGCTTCAAAATCACTAAATGTCCAAGTTGCTAAAATTAGGGTTTTAGACTAAAAGTCAACCCAACTTTGACTAATCATATCTCTCTCACACTTCATCAGAAATTTCCCAACCAAAGCTTATTCTTAAGGAAATTCAATTCTCTACAACTTTGATGTTGGGCCCAAGATCAAGAAATTCACCATTTGAGATATATGAGCCAAAACATTACAGGTCCTTCTAGAAACTCGCAAAAAGCTGTTTTTTGTCAGGAGCCATATCATCAATATAAAATCCTCAAATGCAAAAATAGTTTCAAAGGGGCTTTTAGAGCACATCTTGGGCTTTCCAAAAAGTCCTAGAACACCTTCATGTGATTATTATTGAGAGAGTTATGATTTGGTAAAGTTAGGCATTTTGGAGAAATGCACAAAAGTCAATATGAGCAAAAATGAATTTTTGGACCAATGGGCCTAAAAGATGGGTTTCAAACGTGCTTGTGGGCTATTAGAAGACTCTTGGACCAATTATTTCATGTTTATAATATTTATTTTATTTATTTGGATTTTAATTCAATTAAATATTAATAAGTTATATAAAATATGAAATAATTTGTTTAAAATCAAACATTGATTTTACAATCAAATCCCATTAATCAATATGTCAAATATATGGCCCCAAATTCGTGGAGAGGAAAATATAAGATTGAGGCCAAGAATAGCATGATTTCCATAAATTTTCAATAACTTTCCAATCAAATATTTTTCTCTTCAAGTATTGGAATTGGATCAAATCTTTTGCCCTAATTCCTGTCTTTATAAATAGACCAAGCCATTCAGAAGGAAAGGGGGACGAAAAAAAGAGAAAGAGGCAGCCCAAGAGACTAGGGTATTATTCAAAATTTCCAAGAGAAGTTGCACCATCGTAATCCTAATTGCAGACTATTTCAAGGGTTTTCAAGAATTAAATCGTGTTCCAGGATCAACATAGAGTAAGTATGGATCAAACTACATGGCTATAACGTACAAAACCGTGCATGCATGAACTCACGGGGTTGAATTTTTCTGTTGTTTGTATTTTAATTTATACATTGTTTCAATTCAAAAGAACCATACTAATGGCCTCATGAGATGCAGTAGGACATGTCTGGGCTATCGTTGGCATGTTTTCATGCCTAAATCGCAAAATGCCATAGCTAGGGCACCAAGCATTCTTGATTCAGTTTGGTGCTTACAGGCCGATATAAACCAAACTAAAGCCATGTTTGAGATCACAAGGTCCACTTAAGGAGATCTGGGCACGCTTAAGTGTGTTTGGATCGTGTTTTGTATGTGTTTCAGATTGCAGGTGAAGAAGACGAATAACCTGCGGAAAAATCCACAGGTAAATCCGCAGCAAAGTCCGCAATAAAATCCGTAGATGCCGAGGTAGACGATGATGACGTGTAAGGCTTGACCAATGGACCACATGCGTGTTGAGCCTCTATTCGTTGGTCAACCAAAAGAAGAATCTCTCTCTTCTTACAATTGGGTGCAGCGTGATCCGGGGGGGCCACAGGGACGGTTTGTTAACTTTCTCCATAATCACGTTTATTTTAGTATTTAATTATTTGTTTCTAGTTTATTATCATATGAGCAGCGTAGCACAACATGAAAAGTGGGGATATTGGTGACCAAGACAACCTGGGTTCGAACCCTGGCTTTTCCATATTTTTTTTAGAAGTATTGCATTCACAGATTCAGTGCTCCATTCCATCGCACACCCACCATACGCCTTCAGATCTCGTCCATTGGATCCAACGCCCAGCAAATCTAACGCTCCAGAAAACGCAGGTTCACCACGGACCCTCCAAACTCGCTGCACTAGATTATTCGCCCAGGTTTTTTAATTGTTTTATTATTTTTATTTTATAGTTTTTTTTGTTTCTTACTATTTTCTTTTTGACTAATTTTTTTAATAAATTCTTTTCAAAAACCTAACCTTTTTTAATAACAATTTTTTTTAATTAATAGAATTTGTTTTTTAATTTAATAATTAAATTAGTTAATAATTTTAATTAGGTTAAATTAACTTTAGTTTTTTAATTAAGTTTAAGATTATTAATAATTAATTAGGTTTATTAAATAAATAATTAATTAAATTAGGTCAAATAATTAGGTTTTTTAATTTAATTTAGGTTAAGCAATTTAGGATAATTAGGTTTATTTAATCAATTGACTTTTTCTTGCCTTTTTAATTTAGTGCAGTTAGGCTCAGTAATTAGTTTCCTTAACCCATTAGGGTTTGCCACTGGTAGGTACTGTCCATTAACTGTAGGTTTTTTAGCTATAAGGTTTTAACTTTGATTTTTCTTAAAGTATATTTTATTAGCGATTTCTCTCCTCATCCCATATTCTGTGTATGTCGCGTGTCTTTAATTATTTATTTAAATTTTTTCCTTTATTTTAATTTATTTATTTTCTGCCATTTAAATTCTAGAAAATGTGTATAGGCTTGTAAAAGATTTTTTATGTAACAGTAATTAGGATTTATTTTCCTGCCTTTACTTTCCGCACCTTATAACTATAACTGTGGTTTATATTTTCTGCTGATATTTATACTGTGTGGTTAGTAATATAGGGAGTGACAACAGTTTAATAAATTTAGTTTGCCTAATACAAAAGATCATAAGTCCCTTCGATGTTGCCTACGAATATATGATCTTGTCCCTCGAGGTTGCCTATGATTAATGATGATAGTCCTTTTCGAATGCTAAGGTATCCTCACTGGTTGCCTAAAATGACTATTATATCCTTCCCTAAAGACTATCTGCCCTCTTTATGGTAGGGACAGTCTTATGGCGAATGATAATCCTCGATGACCCTTTCCAAATCCAATGAAAGGACTACCTGTCCTTTTTATGTTATGGATAGCCCTTTCAAACAAAAGTCTTAAAGAACAGAAAATTAAACTTAGGGTAGGTGCTCTTAAATGCTTGCTCTATTCAAATTCAAATCAAAAATACTTTTCCCACTCCTTTTCAAATTACTTTCAAAAAGGCTACACTTATTTTACAAGCTAAAGTCCTTATTCAAATCTTTTACTATACACACACACTACACTATTCAAACAAATCAAACAATTCAAAAGTGAGCTAAGCAATTAAGAGCCCACGGATAACCATGGATACAAAGGGTGTTTATACCTTCCCTTTGTATAACCTACCCCCCGAACTCAAAGTCTTTTTCAAAGGTCTTTTTCAGTTCTTTTAGCCTTTCCAATTGGATAAAATAAAAGTTGGTGGCGACTCTTGCAATCAGCAACATTTTAAAAAGTCAGTTCTCCCACTGTATTACTGTGTTACATAAAGCGTGTTGTGCTGACTTTAAAATAAATCTATTTAAGACAGTTAGTATATCGTTTAACCTCTGAGCCTCCTTCTTTAAAGTAGGAGAGATCATCTGGATCACCACTTCACATTTTCCTGATTTGCTTCAATCCCTCACTCAATTAAATAGAAATCCAAGAATTTTCCTACCCTACCCCCAAAAACATATTTTTCTGGGTTGAGGCGCATATTATATTGTCAGAATCTCTTGAACACTCATTGAAGGTGTTGAGCGTGAAGTTCCTCTTGGCAAGACTTTACGATCATATCATCCATGTACACTTTAAGCAAAACTCATAGGTAGGGCTGTTTGATAAATGCCAAAATGTAGTTATTTTGTGTATGTAAATAGAGGCACTTATCGATACTTTTTGTTAATACCGTTTGAATAATTCCCTGTTTTGTGTATATTTGTATCGTTTGTGTTTTATTACGTTTTCATGTAAATATGTACTGTTTGATAGTTTTGTTGTCTTTTTGTAGGTATTTTTGCGTTTTCGGAGCCTCGAGGAAGGGCGCGTCACGCGCTCTGCTATTTTCAGTTTTTGTATAAATAGCTTAGAACAGAATTTTTTAGGTTTTTATCATCCATTTCCCCCTTGGAGTGGCTCTGATCCATTTTTGATAGTTTAGAGGCTTAGGAAACACCATTAGGTGCTACATCATGTGGATTGGCTATGGATTTGTCTCGATTGCCTTGACACGGTGAGAGTTCCCGGTTCATCTTCTTTCTTCCATATGTTTCATTCCAATGGTGGGTTTTGTATGTATATTTCTACTCTTATTGTATGTACATTTGTCGATCTTGGGATCGTTTATATATTCGCTTTACAAATCATCATTGTTGTTTTTTATCTTTTTGCTTAAATGCTCTGGATTTGTGTTGTTGTAGAAATAGACATCATAAATCTTGATTAGGAATGATAACTGTTAGTTTCTAGATTTGAGACATGGATTTAGGGCTAATAATCTTAATGAGTATCGAGTTTAATGCCTCCGTGTTGTGTGTGTCGGTTGAGACATCGCTGATGTGAATAGTATGGTTGAGCTTTCGTCGGTGTTGCAGAAATGGACACTGATGTGGCGTCTCGATTGATGCCTGGTGATTTTGATGCATATTGTGAGTGTGTTGCGATAAGATCTTCCGATTTACGTATTCGACGGGTATAACGAAATGCAATTCCATAACTATTTCTCTTAGACTATTGAGATTGTTTATTTGCTTTTATTTACTTTTCCCGCATTTACCTTTCCGCACCCAATCATGAAACTTAGAACGCGAGATAGTCGGACGGCAGTTTTTCTCTACCAATCTCTGTGGACTACGATACGATATAACCTATATCACCCGGTAATAAATAATACCTATTACTTTTTGCTTGCCGCTTTACCGCTCCAACATTGTTCAAAAGATATTAAGTAAACACGTCTATATAATAGATATTAAGTAAAACTCGTAGGTAGGGTTGTTCAAAAGAACCGCCAAACTGAACCGAACTGCCGAACCGAAGTTAAAATAACCAAACATTAGTAATGGTTAGTGAATCAAACTTATATTTTATTAATGGTTCAAGAACCAAACTGTTAATCAATTAACCAATACCTAATTAACATCGAACCAAACCGTTTGTTATATTAGTTTCTAAATTGAATTTCTTTTCCAAAACTCAATTTTACTGTATTTTTGAAAAAATACAGTAAAATCATTTTTCTAAAAATACAGTAAAATCGAGTTTTTTGAAAATATAGCAAAATCACGTTTTTTGAAAAAATACAGTAAAATCGAGTTTTTTTGAAAATACAGTAAAATTGGGTGTTGCTGAAAATACATCAAATCGATTTTTTTTAAATACAGTAAAATCGAGTTTTTTTTAAAAATATAATATAATTAGGTTTTTTTCCAATAAGATAAAATCAAATTTTTCCAAAAATACAGTAAAATCGAGTTTTTTAAAAAATGCATTCAAATCGAGTTTTCCAAATACATTAAAATCAGGTTTTTTTTGGAAATACAATAAAATCATTTTTTTGGAAGAAATAGCTTTAAACTTTATTCACCAAAAAACGATAAGTACAAACCGATCGCTAGGATCCAGGTCTCCAAATTAAACCAAGACTAAGCATACTATCTCATATGTATACTTAGTTTCCTATACATAGAACACCGAATCAAAATACTATTAATAATTCTATCAGAAATGGTATCCTCAAACTGTATTTGGGAGAAGATATAATCATTCCGTACTTTCAACAATTCATAAATCGTCTCCGCCACAACAATCTTTAGGACTTGTCTCTTCCATCCCTTCTTCCTTGTTTCCACAATAAGCCATTCCATTTCTAAATTCCAGCCCAACGGACTCCTCACAATACCAATCCGGTTTAAAATACGCTGCCAAATAACTTTGAAACTATGACATTCAAAGAATAAATGATCAATCGACTTAATATTATCACAAAAACAGCACCTGGTATCTAAATCAATACCAAACTTCGCTAGCCGGTCTTTTGTTGGAAGTTTCTTCCATAAACTCATCCATAGAGTGAATCTTGCCCTCGGCCTCGCACGGTTCTGCAGTAGGATTTTATCCCATCTCACATGCACAGCGTCTCCACGCAGTTCTTTATACATAGCACCTGTTTTATACCGTCCCTTGGTCACTGCTTTGTTCCAACAATCCGTATTATGCACATACTCCCTGCTTTTCATTATCTTTTTCAGAATCCAAGAACATGAGTCTTTACATTGCCATTGCATCACATCATAGCCCTTGAAAAAGTAAATCTCCAGCCACTGTATCCATAGTTTGTCCGCCTTCTTGTGGATATTCCATAGTAATTTCCCCATGGTAGCTGTGTTCCAGGTTTTAAGAGAAATAATATTGAGACCCCCTGCCCTTGTAGCACCACAAAGATGCTCCCACGAGACCGGTGCCTTCCTGGTTATAATCTCCTTTCCACTCCAAAGGAAACTTCTACACGTGGCCTCAATGTCTTTGATAACTCTTTGTGGTAACGAAATTATTTGCATCCAATAACTTGTGACTGCAAATAACAAGCTTTTAATCAGCTGACATCTCCCTGCATAGCTTAATAATCGAGTTGTCCAATGTTTTATTCTCGCAACCACACGCTCTATAAGAGGTCTGCATTGTTGTATGGTGAGCCTTCTACTAGATAACGGTATTCCCAAATATCTGAAAGGCATCTCCCCCTCTGCAAATCTCGTGTCTGTAAGTATCTGTTGCCTTTCACGATAATTAACTCCCCAAACAGCACTTTGCATTTCGCTGGGTGTGCCTTTAGGCCTGTCGCATAAGAGAAGGCATGAAATTCCTCCATGAGCAGCCTCACTGACTCTCTATCACCTTTGCAATAAAATCATTTTTTAAATACAGTTAAATTGAGTTTTTTGAAATTGCAGTAAAATTGGTTTTTTTTAAATTACTGTAAAATCGAGTTTTTCCAAAGATACAGTAAATCGTGTTTTTTTGAAAATATAGTAAAAATATTTTTTAAATGCAGTAAAATTGTTTTTTATATACAGTAAAATCAAGTTTTTTGAAATTACAGTAAAATTAAGTGTTTTTTCAAAAATTATTATAAAATTGAGTTTTTCCAAAAATACAGTAAAATCGTGTTTTTTGAAAAGACAGTAAAAACATTTTTTAAATGCAGTAAAATCGATTTTTTTGAATAACAGTTGATTAAATAACCAATAAATATGTTATTCACAAAATGAGGGAAAAAAAACTTGATTTATCCCAAAAATACAAAAATTCGATTTTGTCTAAAATAAAAAAGTCATTTTTTGTAAATTTGAAAAGTCGTTTTTTTTCAAAAATAAAAAAGTCGATTTTTTTCGAAATTAAAAAAAACATTTTTTTGCAAAAAAAAAAAGTCTTTTTTTTATACTAAATATAACGGTTTGGTTCTTTGTTTAGTTTGAAAAAATTTGTCTTCAAATGGTTTGGTATGGTTCAGAATTAAGAACCGTTATACCAAATCAAAACTTTTGGTTCAATTCGGTTCTAGAAAAATTGAAACGGCTCGGGTGACATTATGTAATAATTCAATATGATTCGGTTCAATTTTTTTATAGAACTGAATCACGAACAGGTATATAAAAACTTTTGCTTTTACTTTTATTTCAAAAATATCATAAAATGAGATCTGTTCAACCTTGAATTATTTATTTGCTAGACAAAGTTTCTTTTTTGGTTTAAAACATTGGCAGACACAGTTAGTGTGACGTAACTTGATTATAAAATTGTGTTGTTAGGAGGAGTGACCAACTCATTCCTATTTTTGCACAGTCGACTCATGTCGGCAGGTTTCCTTTACCTTTCCATTTCTTAATACTGAATTTTTGTTATCATATTTGTTTGGATTTATATAAGAAGGACAATTGAGTTCCTCTTTAGCAGCCACGTGTTTCAAAATCAATTGGTGTTTGTTTATTGTGTGGTCACAAATACAATACTTAGACACACATAAAATAAAAATAAATTAAATATATATATATATATATATATATATATATATATATATATATATATATATATTTCAAAAAATAAGAATTTAATTTATATATATTTTAAGAATTAATTTGTAAAAATGACATTCCATTCCATTTGTGTAACTTAATATAAAATATGTGTAATGATAAATAAAAAATTATTTATATTCTTAAAATAATTAATGATATGATTTTATTTTCTTCATGTATCTATTCAAATCATTTTTACTGCACCATATTTTATTTTACAATAGGAAACCTTTCTAGTTGGTACACTATGATTCCATGGAGTCTGTTCACTGCATTCCTAAAAGGACACTGAAACAAATTATTGTTCACTGCATACTCAAAAGGACACTGTGAGACAATTAATTGAAAACAAGGTTCTGATATGATATTTTTGTTAATAGGGTTTCTCATAGTTATATACTAGTTCATTATTCACGTGATTAATTTTAGAATGGAATATAGCAAAACATTTTCTTCAAAGTGCTGGTGATCACGAAGAAATTTGGTATAACAGTGTTCGTAATACGTGTTGTCCATATGTTAGTTGGGTCAGTTTGGTTTCATATTGTTTCTGTTTCTGTAGTAGAAAGGAGATAGGGGGGTCTAATATTTTGAGTTTTAATCAGGAGGTTTCTGGTTTTGAAGTGTTTATAACTTAATGACTTGCTTATTGGAATTGATTATGCCTGTTTATAATAAATCTTGTTTTCTTTGGCCTTTAAAAAAACAAATAGTAGAAGTGTACCTGTAAATATTCCAACCATCAAATTAGTATCGATTGTAAGCATGAAATTTATAGTTTTAGAATAGTGTATGCTGTTTAATATGTAACCTCTACCATAATTATAGATTTTCGTGGTCTATAAGAGTAGAGTTGTAGTCCATATGGGTCGGTCTATCGGGCCTGCAAATTTTTAGGATTTGGGCCTTATAATTAAAGTTTATGTTTTTCAGAACTATTTTAGCCCAGTTCTAAAAAGTCTGTTATCCATTAGGGCTAGCGCATATGGGCTGTGGGTAGCTCATTAGACCCGCATAATTATAACATTTAAAAAATATATATTAATATTTGTATTGTTTATTCTAAAATATTATATTGATTTTTCTCTTCTCACTAAATTTTATCTCTATTTTATTCGATCTTTTATTTTTAAATATAATACATTAATATAATCAACATTCTTAGATTGTATTATATTAGATTTTCTGTTATTTTAAATATTCAAGTATTATTTTTTACAATTTAGATATATATTGTATTTAAAAACACGTTATATTATTTATAAGAGATAATATAGTATTTAAAAATGTATTATGTTTAAAATATTATAATTTTTAATTTTAGTTATAATAAATATATGGAGTTTCTATTTTACTTTTTTTAATTAAAAAAATTCGTTTAGTGTCTGGTAGTCCGAATTCCATCTAGAGCCGAGTTCGGGTACTAATTATCGAGCTCATATTAAACCGGACTTTTTTGACCCAATCCTAAAAATTTCAGAACCCGTCCGTTTAGATCCGGATAGTCATTTTGACTATAAGAGCTAGTGTAAAACGAATGACTCTAGAATCATTGTGATTCACTCTCACATAGGTAGTGTCATCAAAGCAATAAAATATCTAATGTTAGATTTTAGATAGTCTTACTTGAAGACGGAAGTATCGAAAAAAGATCTTCATTCTAAATTTTAAAATAAGTAGTGAAGCAAAATCCTCAGAAAAAAAACTAGTGTGGTAATTTGAATTTTTATGCGATATAATTATTTGATTTAAAATATGATTCAAAATGAATTACAGTCAAAGTAATTCATTATTGATGTTTATATGCAACAAATAAAAGGATTATTTTCATTATTTGAGAGATATAGAGATGATGGTCTTAATAATTCTTTAGATTATGGTAAGAAATTTCTAATATCAACCCAATATTTTTCAAAGGTGTATAACTCTAATAAAACATGTTTTTTTTTTTTAAAAACTGATTTCGGAAATGTACATTCGAAATAATGTTTTTTTCTAGAAAATAGGTGAATTCGGAAGTTCATCTCTGAATTCACCTCCCTTTGAACAATTCGGAAATGTACTTCCGAGATAAGGTCTGATACAAAAAAAAATAACAAACAACAACGATTCAATTTATTTAAAGCATGAAGATTACAAAGATCACATTACATAAAATTAAAGTTACATATTGTTAAACACGGGTAGGTGAGGATGAGTCAACATTTTGACAACGTCGGCCCCCGATCTGTGAAGTTTCGCATCCAACTCGATCGGACCCTTCGAAGAAAATCGGTCGAAAGTTGTCCACAAAACCGCTAAATCTTCGTCGTTCTTGACTTCAAATGGGGTGAATTGAACGTCTCCCTCGTCGTTAAGCGATGGGGAGCGGTACTCAAGCTTGACAACTTTCCGATTTTCCGGATATTGCAATAGCCTGTTGAGCGACGTTATCAATTCCGCGAACGGCGTGTCGCGCGAGAAGCGGAATTAGAACGGCATCGGATAGCCACTGGTGAAGTAGACAAATGCTAGGTGGGGGTAGGTTTGTGTCATTGGTGTTTTGTGGTGTGATGAGGATGAAAAAGATTGTGTTGTATGTATAGACTTATTGGAGTAATAATGGCCCAATAAACCTTATCTTGCATTCAGTGGATGTTTCGGAAATGAACTTCCAAAATAAGTCCAAAAACAGCTATATTTCGGAAATGAACTTCCGAAATATGCAGAAACAGAGGTGAAAAATCACATTTTGTGCATTGCATTATGTTTTGAGATAACAATAACAAATACATACAAAATAGGCACAACATAAACAATGACAACATTAAACATACTTATATTATATATGTACTGAATCGGTTTGATTTTACATGCTAAACGTCAATACATACAAAAAATGACACGCACCGGTCATTACAAACAAAAACGGCCCGGTAAAAACTAAAATTCGCCGAACCAATCGGTGGCGCTTAAATCTAAAATCGGTATGTTCTTCGACCGCTCTCTATTTTCCTCACGCTTTTGCTTCATCATTTCTTCAAACTCCGTCATTCTTTCAACGAAAGGATTCGGCCAAGTCTCCGCCTCATTTGTATGATGTGTCGTCCACTGACAAGAAGTAGCCGGTATAGGACACCCCGCTTTCAAAAAAACTTGCACAAAGTGGCGCGATCTTAGATACCCGATACATATGATGCGACTCGATGCGTCCAAAGGCGGTCGGCTATGAAGTGGAAAGTATGTCTCACATAATCCAAATCTCGTCAAATCGACACACACCCGATCGTACGCACTTGCTATGAGATGGTCCATATCGGGGAATGACATCCACTTCGAAACCGGGGCGATACCGTTTAGTGATGGAACAAATGAATCATGAAGTTTATCAAAGTTTTCATGATTTTCATAGAGTCGGGCGTAGATGTCCCTATGTAAATTGTTGTCGTACATCCACCGCATCGATCATGGATTTAACATCGTTAACCGAATCGTTATTAACGTTGACATCTTCCGGAACTACTACGTCATCGGCGACAATGTTGTCCGGATGCACCATACCTAACATATGCAAAAATATGCAAAAATGGTCAAAACTGTTTTTTTTAATTCTGCCAGACATTATTTCGGAAGTACATTTCCGAAATTTGTTAGGTGACTTATTTCGAAAATGAACTTCCGAACTGACGAAGTTTTCATCACAGAAATCAGCAACAATGTAGTGAAATAGGGGATGAAATGAGAGATGTTTACCTCAAATTGTAGCTTTCTATGCTCCCTTTAACGTGATCAACGGTTTGAAACTTGATTTTGAGACGAAAAATGGATTGATATTGATGGCAGTTTTGGAGAGGATTTGTGTTTGTTTTGGAGAAAAATGATGAAATAGTGAAGGAGGGAAATGGTATATGAACACATTATTTCGGAAATGTACTTCCGAAATAATACCTGACTGTTAAAACCAACGTATATTTTGAAATTTCATGCATTTCGGAAATGCATCTCCGAAAACACCAATTTTTTGATATTTTCGGAGATGCATTTCCGAAATCTGAAAAAATTAAAAAAAAAAAACTTCGGAGATACATCTCCGAAGCAGAGGCAAGTTGAGAATTTCGCTGGGATCACCCCATAGGAGAGTCAATAAAGAAATTTTCTTTTCTTAAGATATGCTATGACCACCGATGAATAGCCCAATAAGAACGGCCCATTAATGCTCCAAAAAATATCCAACAACCAAACAACAGGCAAGATTCAAGAATAAATACTTTTGTGGACGTGAGACCTAACATTCGTACTTTCTACATTTTCTCTACCCTATTTGAACTCCTTAACTAATTTGGACATCAAAATATTAACCTTACATATCCACTTCCATGATCCACCTTCACCGAAAACTTTTAATTTTTTCTAAGATTTATTAGACAAATTGTCGTTTTTATTTATAAATTAAACATTTTTTTAATCGAAGTTAATGTAAAAATAACTTTATAGTAATATGATGTTTACTTTTATTTCATGATATGATATGTCATTCTATAAAAATATCGAATAAAATATTCTCTCTAGGACACATATTTTTTGCTCAACTAAATACATATTTTAAGGAATGAAATATAGTAATACTGTTTTTGAGCTGATGTATTCAAATACTGAAATTTTTTTCTTTCTAATACAATTTTTTTTTTTAAAAAAATGTCTTAATTAGCAAGTTATTCATCTTAATTATAATTTTCTTTTTTTACAATAACTATGATATTTAATAATTTTAAATCAGTTAAAAAATGATAAATAAAAAAATTTAAAATAATTTTATTAAATTATCTAATAGGTAATGTCTATATTTAGTTAAACTATAATAGTTTTAAGATTTATAATAACTAAAAAACACAATTTAAAAATAAATCAAAACTTTACACTATATTTTAAAATTGTAACATTTTTCGCAAAACTTGTCTAAAGAAATTCTCTTAAAATAAACAAACATGAAACACAGGTGGGTGGCATATTTTTCTCCTCCTACCACTCGTTTTATATACATGCCACATGGGTGTGTACTCATTATTAAAAAAATTATTTTTAAATGAAAATTTTTTGTTGTTGTAAGCAAGATATATTAGATGGAGAACTAAGGGTTCTCAAAATCTGTTACACAAGAACGAGATAAATTCGACAAAAAAAATTACAAACCAATTGAATCTACGAAAGAAAAAACACCGGATCTTTACAAAAATCGTAGAAGTTGCAATTGGGATGGGTAATCTCTCCACAAAAAGACCATCCCCATATCAACGACTTAATATTCCAAATCATGTTGAGAACGCTCCAAGCATCCTTCCGAAAAATTATGCCATTCCTAACTAACCAAATGCTCCAAGTTATAGCCAACCAAATGCAACTAAGTCTACCCTCCTTCATCTTCATGCTTTTGCAAAAATTGTACAAAAACATGAAACTCCCTTTAGGGTCCTCCTCCGTTACATCCAACATACCAATCCACTCCGCTATTTTCCTCCAAACTAACTTCACGATAGAACACTTGAAAAAGATGTGTTCTAAAGTTTCAAGAGCAAGACCGCAAAAAAGACAATTAAGAGATGAATTCGTAAAAGAGATACCTCTCATCAACAATAGATCCTTAGTGGGTAATCTATTAATCAAAATTCTCCAACCAAAAACTTTGTTCTTGAAAGGAGTCTCCGTTTTCCAAACAAGAGAAAAAGCTTCGTCGTGTCTACCATACGGACCATAAGGAGTGTAAAAATCTGCATAGAAAAGATAACAAGACTTTACGGAAAACAGAGTCGTCCCACCTGACCGAATCGGTGTTGTCTGGGTTCCTCAAGACAGAACCGTTCAGCTCGCGGTACAACACCACAATGCTGTTCTGAACACCCAAAACAGAGGCGTCCTGCTCCTTGTCCAGCGTCCCAGCAGTGTCCAAGACGGGGCTGTGAGCTGCCCCTTGCGGTATGCCATAGTCCCCCCCAAATCCAATGCCCTTCATTCCAACCCCCCATGCAAGCCACTGAAACGTTCTTCAACCGAGACATCGAAAAAAGAGAAGGAAAAACATCCTTCAAAGGTGATTCAATAATCCATTTGGAATGCCAAAAAGACGTGTTGAAACTGTTGCCAACTATGAAGGAGCAATTGTTCGCAATGGCATCTTTGGAAATATTCTTCCCAAAAGATAAAATATCTTTCCACCAAGAGGAGCAAGAAGAACCAACAGGTTTAAAATCTCCACCCGTGGGTACTTGTAAGCGAATATCACCGTATCTAGCACGAAGAAGTTTATGCCAAATAGAATCCGATCTTTGAAGAATCCTCCACCTCTATTTGTTGAGAAGAGCAAAGTTGAAATCGTCCATTCTCTTTATGCCTATTCCTCCTTTGTCGTACGGAAGACATAACTCTTTCCATCCCACTCAATGAATCTTTCTATTAATCTTCGAGGCTCCTCACAAAAAATCACTTTAAAGTTTGGTAATGTCTTTGAAAATCTTCACCGGCATCCTAAAAAAAGACATCGTAAAAATAGATAAAGAACATAAAATGGATTTGAGAAGAGTAATCCTCCCCCCAAAATTAAGGAACCTATTCTTCCAACTCGCGAGACGCTTCTTAATCTTCTCCAATAACGGATTCCAAGTCGAGATTCTCCTAGGATTTGATCCAACTAGGATGCTGAGAAAGGAAAACACCTTACCTTCCACCTTACAAGATAAAATAGAGGACGCCGCTTCCATCAAATTATTACTAATGTTGATACCGATCAATTTGCTTTTACGATAATTAATGCCAAGGCCGGAAACCATTTCAAACGCCTTCAACACGGTCTTAATAGCCCAAATTTGTTTCCAATTGCCTTCCCCTATCAACAACGTATCGTTTGCGAATTGAAGAATGTCCACCGAGCATTTACCCTTAATGAGAAATCCTGCATATTCCCCTATAGCCATTGCTTTCTTAACAAAACTACCGTTCTTTTCTAATATATTTAGAAAAAAAATCATATCTTTCCTTGTTTAATATCAAATTATCATATTTTTATGTTATTAAAGACTCGCCCAATATTTTTCTAATATATTCATAAAAAAAATCATAATTTTTCTTGTCTTTTTTTCAAATTATTATATTTTTAAATAATTATTTTTATGTTATTTAAGATTCGCCCAATATTTTGGAGGACTTTTTTTAAAATTTAATAAAATTTGTCTAATACTTTAAAAGTCTTATGCTATTTTGTTTTCTTTTAGTTATTTTTGTTAGGAAAATTTTTCACTAGGGAGCATTGATATATAATATAGTTTGTGAGAGATACGCCACTTATTCACCCAAAATTTTAAGGTGATATGTGAGCGGACTTTCCCACTTACTCACACTTGTATTATTATTCTAACACCCCCTCCTTCAAGTGTGAGTTCACAATACTTCCCCTCACACTTGTATCATAGATTATATATTAAAAGAGTAGTATCAAAAAGGGGTATTTATGATTTTATGTGATCTATCAAAGCCTTTTTTAGTGTCACGATTTTTTTACTTATTTGAAAAAAAACTTTGGGATCGTTGAATCAAAAACTAGACGAAATAAGAGAGCAACGAAATCATCATAGTCTTTAAAAAATATTCAAAAAAAAAGAAACGTGGTTATTGGGATTCTTTACCGATATGGGTCTAATAGACCCGTTATCATTGGATTCGATGATCTCCAAAAAAGAAATGAGCAAAGCTATCTCGTTAAGTGAGAAATGGAAAATTCAGGCAAATTTGGAAGCTCTACCGCGTAATAGTGGACCTACATGTCTTCATCGACGTTGTTTTATGACGGGAAGACCACGAGTAATTATCGAGACTTTGGATTATTTGGTGCAACAAGATCGGGTTGGTAAGAATAAAAAATTCTCTTAATTTTTTTATTCATTTTGATGATCCGCGATTATAGAACGGTCCCTTTATCATTATGTAGAAATGGTTTATTCTATTTGTAGAGATATGGTGGATGGGCATATTCAATAGCGGGAATTGAACCCGTGTCTTCTCCTTCGTAAAGAGAAAATATACCATTTAACTATATCTGTATTTTTCTTTTTTTTATTGCATTTTAGTATATCATATAAATTCCACAATGCTCCCCTCAGACTTGTATCGCCGTTGACGAGACACAACCAAAGGCTTGATACCATTTATTAGAGGATTTTTTTACTAGGAAGCATTGATATATAGTGTAGGAGTAGACATTTTTGTGAGAGACACACTACTTATTTACCCAAAACCTTTAAGGTGATAGGTAAGTTGGTTCTTCCACTTATAAATGTTCAAGTCACCACATTTCTATCTAATGTTGAACTATTTTCCCCACAATACTCACACTTGCTATATTTTTAACAATTTTTTATTTTCTTGCGGATTTTTACGTAAACATTAATTTCCACATAATTATTTATGAATTTTCTAAATATATGATTATATAGAATACGATTTCTGTTAAAATTTGTAAGAAATTTAAAAAAAAAAAACTCGCATAAAATAATCTATGTAGAAAAATTCGTAGCAAATTTTAAAAAAATGCCGTTTTCGTATATGAAAATAAAATATAATTAAAAAAAAGTAAAATAATATTGAACCTCAAAAGCATTGGGCATGTGCACTTCAAAATAATTGTTTTTTGCTAGAAAAAGAATGATATAATGAAAAATAAATATGGTATATTGATTAAAAAAATTCACAACTTTCACTTACAATCACTTTATTCTCGTTTCTTCTCGTGTGTTTTAATCATTTTCTTAATTTCTACCCTGTTGTCATCGTTTGAAAAGAAAAAAAAAACACTAGTATCACTCAAAATGATATTTTCTTGAGTGTCCTTCTCTCCGCTTATTTCGCGCATCAGCTAAGACAAGACACTATATGGGATCCACATTTTTTTGTCTTTCATCTTTATTTCACATCATTCAAACAAATGACATTAAAAGTAAAAGATACTTCCTCAAGACTAAGGTGACAATTCATTTAAGTTATTTCACATAAAAAAGAATACAAATAAATAATAATATTTTTACAAGATTTATATCTTTTAAATAGTGTTAATTAATTAATAATTTTAAATGACCATAGTTAATTATTAACAATTATTATTACTATAAATTAAATTTAATTAGACCATGGTCCCTTACCTTATTTTATGGTGACAAAAACATCTATCTTAATTAAAATGGTCATTTTTATGTTAAATTTTATTAAAGGAATTTTTTTTTACTAGACATTCATGTTGACATTTTTGCTCACACTAATAGAGGTTCAAGTACTGTAATGTGATCAAACTTATAGAATGAGCGAAAGCGTAAAATTTTACTAATCTTGAAGAGTGATCAAAACAAGCTTATATAGAAGCCGAGTTCATGAGTTAATAATTATAATTGAATGAAAATAAAATTAACTAACTTTCTAACAAATTTTGAGTTTTTATCTAACTCTGGACAAGTTACTAACATCGCCTTCATTTATAGGGTAACTTACTGAGCAAGTTACTTACAATAATCTCATCTATTGTTACCCCCTCCCCCACAAGCTAGAGGGTGAAGAATATCCATTCATTCAAGCTTGACCACAAGACCATAGAATGGATGAGGATTTGATTCTTGGTGAAGATATCTGCCACTTGGGACGTAGAAGGAATATGTAGCAGTCTTTTTGGCACTTTCATCCTAACAACGTACAATCAATGTCAATTTACTTTGCGTGCTAGTAAAAGTGCTAGTAAAAGACAGGGTTTGCAACTATATGCATATATATCACTTTGATTATCAGAGTATAGAATAGAGTGTCTAACACATGAATGTTCAAGATACTTGAGAAGATGGCGAACCATTGCAATTCTCTAGTGGTTGTTACAAGTGCGAAATAACACTTAAAAAAATTGTCACTAGTCACGTGAATTTTAGCCACGTGAATTTCAAGCCACAAACAACTACATCACGCCACAAACCATAACTTGGCGACGTGAGTCATCATAAGTTTGTTCTTATCCCGTTATCAATCACAAAAATGTTACTTATAAATATGTTGTTTAAACGCAAAAGCATGAACAAATAATATGTTAATTTACAAAGCATTAATATATCTGTAAATATGTAAAGAAAAGTTATTTAGGAGAATATGAAGTTAAAGTCTATATATGTTATTTTTTTAGGCAATACTCGTTTTATTATTAAAAGATTTAGTATTTGTATTAATTTTAAAATTTATTTATTATCTTTTATATTTACTATTTATTATAAAAAAGCTATTGGCTCATTTTAAATATGAAAATATCCATAACATACTTTGAAATCTTAAAAATCTATATTATAAATCTTTTAAAGTCCAAACTGAAAAATATGAATCATAAACATAAGTGATTTTTTTAATAAACTCTCTCCGTCTCATTTTATGTATTTTTTTAAAATTGTGCGTGATTCTTTTGTAAAAAAAATAATTATGTTTATAACAATTGAAAAATAAAATTTATTTATTATAATAATTTTATTATGAGTAATTAGTAAAATAATTAAGTAAAAAAATATTAAAAAAATAAATTATTTTTTTAAAATTTGTTTTCAAACAAATAATCAATAAATATTGTTTTTATATTTCAAAGAATTAAATATTGTCTTAATGAACGAGTTAGTTTGTTAATTAAAAGTTGAGATCTTCTTTATTTTTTTTTTTTTAAGAAATGGAGAAAACAGGTATTAATGCTTTTATGAAGTACATGTCAAATTATATAAAATTAAAATATATGTTACACATTTACATTTTAATAATATATAATTTATATATAAATACTTTAGTACTTATATTTTCTATTTTATTTTATTTTTTAGAAATAAAGAATAGCTTCACACGGGTTATAAATTTTGTAAAAAGGAGAAACTATTAGAAAATAGACAATAGAGAAAGTGTGTCAGTATTTGTAGGTACACACCATACTAAGGTCAGAAAGAGTAATAATGCAATGTTATCAAAATATCTTCGAATTGAAACAGAATAAGGTTATTAAAGGATTGATAGAGACTGTACTATTTTTTTGGCTCTTCCTACTTTTATACATTTAATTAAGGTAACGACGTGTCTCATTGTATGCCTAAAAAAACAAAACGTGTATCATTTTATGATTACTATTAATTAATAACATACTTGTGCGTCCGCACGGATAAGAATTATTTAGTAGTGTAACAAATTATACCGTAATTTAGAGTTATTTTTATGTATATTTAGCTGTTTAGAATCTAATTGATTATGTTCTAATTGGTTATGTTTCATAACACTTCATAAAGTATTTAATTTATATTTTCAAAATTAAAGACAAGTGCAAATAAGTGATAACTCAACACCTACTAAATAATAAATTATCTTGAGAATAAGATTGAATCGGTTCTTCAATTATATTACAATGAAAAGATTAGAATACATATTAATATTTAAAATATTTCATCATTAAAAGAGTCAGTTTATGTATGTTTTTTTATCTAGATCTAACTGATTGTGTTTAGTGTCACTTTATCAAGTGCAAATTAACATATATACATGTTTTATTGCTTGGATCTAACTTGTTGTGTCACATAACATTAAAGACAAGTGCAAAGTTATGATGAGTAAGTTGTAATATGATTTTGAGATAAATATTGTAAAAATCATAACAAAGTTAAATAATCATCTTATGTAGCAATGAATATATATATATATAGTTGTCATTCATTTGTGTATTTATATAGAATTATTAATTAAAATAAAATAGGTATAGTGTTGATAGTGTCTCGTAATAAAAATAGAAAATTTGACATTTGAAAATAAGAATTGTGTCTCAAATAAAGGCAATGGTTAATTAAAATAAAATAGGTATTTTGTTGATAATGCCCCGTGAAAAAAATAAAAATTTTAACATTTGAAAATAAGAATTTTGCGTCTCAAATAAAGACAATTGCTAATTAAAATAAAAAATGTATTTTGCTGATAGTGACTCGTCAGTAAAGTAAAATTTTGAACTTTGAAAATAATTTTTTTAATAATTATGAATACTTTTTTAATAATTATAAAATAATTATGTTTTCGGTTGAGTAAATTTTTATGTGTTCCTCTTTGTTCTATTAAAACAATTTAATTTATTAATTTATTTATGTTTAGAAAAATAGAAAGGGGAAAAGAAAATTGAGGGAGAAAAAAATTAAAATGAAACTTGTGAATTGTGTAAGGTGCTTAATAGAGAGAGTGGAAGATAGAAATAATTTAATTTGAAAAAAGAGAGAAAATGTAATTTGAAATGAGAAAGTGGTTTTGTATTGTCAGGTGTCAACATTTTATTGAATACAGAGTCTGATTATGTTGATCTTTATGTAAATACTCATATACCCTTTTTACTTTGTAAATTTTGAAAGAGTAAAGGATATTTTTGGTAGAATGGTGACATCTTTTATTAATAGCTAGATAGTAGAAGTAGAAAAACTAATCATTGGTTCATCAAGTTGTGATTGACGCTAGACTTAATAGGGAAGATCACAGTTTGATCTCCTATAATAGTGATCAGGAATAGGCTAGAACCAGAACTGAGCGCCGAACCAAATTAGACCAATTAAAAAAAAATATTAATTCGGCTATTGTTTCTTTGATTGATGCTTATTCGAACAATTTACTATTTATCTATTAAAAATTAATTGCATGAACTTTCAAAATTTCTCTTTCACTACAAACTATTTACATTAATAAAATGTTATTTGAGTAATCAAGTAATGTTTACTTTTTTCATTTTCATCTTCTATTACGGCCCTATATGTTTCAGCTTTAAAATAATTGATTTTTTTCTTTGTATTTTTTAAAGGATTACAAAACTGTTTTGAAAATATTATAAGTTCTTTTATATTCGTTTTTTTATAAATTGAAACATTACTTTAAACATCTTAGAACATAAACAAACATTATTGTAGACCAAAACATAATCAAAATTGTAATTTTTTTTCAAAAAGTGGTATTTCAAAAATGATTTTTATGAAAATCTATTTGAAATAACTTCAAATTTAAGTGATTTTTTTTAAAAAATTTGATATCATAAAACAGATTCAATAAAAAGATGAAATATCTAAAATAACATTTTAAAAATAACTATTCAAACCAGAATTTTATTTGAAGCTTTTATGAAAAGTTTCTTTGTAAATCTTTTTTACACAAAATTATGTAACACCAAAAAAATCATTTTTAAAAAAAGACAAAACAAACAGGCCTTATAATATGTCATTTATCCAATTTCAACAATCTACTAAATATTTAACTCTTTTCAAAATTGACAGTGACATTCATTTTCTAACTTTCATCAATTAAATCATAAGTAAATATTACAACCACGCATTCTCTCTTTTGATTAAAATTTCAAATTTTTTCACATTTCTTTTTCGCACACTTTCTAACTTTCATTTTAATTTTTCTCTATTTGTTTATTTGGCTTAAATGTAGTTTCGATCCCCCCCATATTGATTTTCCTAACTATTTAGTACCCTTTTAAAAAAACTCAACCATTTGGTCCCTCAATATCAAATTATGTGAATTTTTTATGGTCACCTTCCATTTGTCAGTCATTTTAATAACATGACACTTAAACCGTTGAGCAGCCACTTGTCATGTCATTATTAACAATATATTAATCAGTTTCTAATTATCAATCAGATTTTTTATTTCCCATTGATATTTGTATTATTATTATTATTATTATTATTATGAATTAAAAATATAATTAAGTGTTATAAAATAACTTCAGTAGACTTCCAGGGGTCCATCTTCATCGTTTTCAAATTACAAACTCTAGATTGGTTTAATTCGCCCTTTTTAGTTTAGCTTCTTTGCCTCGTCCCTTTTCCTCTTAAACAAACCCTAGATATTCGTTGTTACAATTTCGTTTCGAAACAATGTCCCAGTGCTCAAAATCCAACAATTAATCAATTGGTCGTTCATTTCAAAACGAATGTAGATGTGGACTCGAAGCACCATTGATGACTTCATGGACTGATTCTAACCCAGGTCACCGTTTTTTTAGGGTGTGGTATGTACAAGGTAATCTTCATATTTGCAATTTCAAAGATCTGGATTTGTTCAATGTTTTGACATTTCTTCATTTGACATTCCTTCATCTATGTTATATAATTCCAGCTACAGGGGTATAAAAGGTGTAGTTCTTGTCTTTTAGACCCACTTCTTGTCTTAAAGAATCAATTCTAGCCCTTAATTGGAAGAAAATCTTTTCCTAAAGCTTAGGAAAACCAACCTGAACTCAGGCTTGAACTGTCCAAGTTCACCATATTAGAAGAACATGCACAGAAGCAGCAGTAATAACTCAGATCATAGTAGCCAATGCTCTTTATAGACCTCAACATATAGGATGTTAGATAATCTTGTAGGACATCTTTTACTCAGCATCAGAAGCAGAAACAACAATACCATTAGTAATGCCAGGACCATCAGCAGTGCCATCAGTAGCAGAAGCAGCACCATTAGTAGTGCTATCAAAAGCAGCATAACCATCAGTAGTGCTCTCCCTAAATGGTTGCATTCAGCTAGCAATCAAACTAAACTATACTACTACAACTCCTATTATATAAAAATACAATTACATAAAAATAATACTATTCCTATCATAAAAGACTACAACTACTACTCCTATACTACTCCCTTTTTTAGCCAAAAATTGACCAAAAAGAAATTGTTGTTGCAAATCCGCCTACCTGAAAACAAGAAACACAATTCTTTCAATATGACAAAAATAAGAAAAGTAAACTAAAAATACCCAATTATTCCACCTGAGTCCTTGTAGTTGACCCAATCTACATCAATTTTCCCCTTTTAGCTTAGCTTTTTCGCCTCATCCCCTTTCCTCTTGAACAAACCCTAGATCTTCGTTGTTATAATTTTGTTTCGAAACGATGTCTCAATGCTCGAAATCCCGCAATCAATCAGTTGGTCGTTCATTTCAAAACGAATGTAGATGTGGAATCGAAGCTCCATTGATGACTTCATGGACCAATTCTAACCCAGGTCTCCGTTTTTTTTGGTGTGGGATGTGCAAGGTAATCTTCATATTAGCAATTTTAAAAATCTGGATTTGTTCAATGTTTTGACATTTCTTCATTTGACATTCCTTCATCTATGTTATTTAATTCCAGCTACAGGGGTATAAAAGGTGTAGTTCTTGTATTTTAGACCCACTTTTTGTCTTAAAGAATCAATTCTCCCCCTTAATTAGAAGAAGAAACTTTTCTCAAAGCTTAGGAAAACCAACCTGAGTTCAGGCTTGAACTGTCCAAGTTTACCATATTAGAAGAACATGCAGCAGAAGCAGCAGTCATAACTTAGAACATAGTAGCCAAGGGTCTTCATAGACCTCAACATACAGGATTTTAGAACATCTGGTAGGAAATATTTTACTCAGCAGTAGAAGCAAAAACAACAGCACCATTAGTAGTTCCAGCACCATCAGTAGTGCCATCGGTAGCAGAAGCAGCACCATCAATTGTGCTATCAAAAGCAGTAGCACCATCAGTAGTGCTCCCCCTAAATGGTTACATTCAACAAACAATCAAATTAAACTATACTACTACACCTATTATATAAAAATACAATTACATAAAAATAGTACTACTCCTATCATAAAAGATTACAACTACTACTCTGATACTACTCCCCTTTTTAGTCAAAAATTGACAAAAAGAGAGTGTTGGTGCAAATCCGCCTACCTGAAAACAAGAAACATATTTTTTAATATGACAAAAACAACAAAAGTAAACTAAAACTACCAAATTATTCCACCTGAGTCCTTGTAGTTGACCCAATCTTCATCAACTCTCCCTTTTTAGCATAGCTTCTTCGCCTCATCCCTTTTCCTCTTAACTAAACCCTAGATCTTCATTGTTACAATTTCGTTTCGAAACGATGTCTCAACGCTTGAAATCCAGCAATCAATAAGTTGGTCGTTCATCTCAAAATGAATGTAGATGTGGACTCGAAGCTCCATTGATGACTTCATGGACCAATTCTAACCCAGGTCGTCGTTTTTTTGTGTGTGGGATGTACAAGGTAAACTTCATATTTGCAAATTCAAACATCTGGATTTGTTCAATGTTTTGACATTTCTTCATCTGACATTCCTTATCTATGTTATTTAATTCCAGCTACAGGGGTATAAAAGGTGTAGTTCTTGTCTTTTAGACCCACTTCTTGTCTTAAAGACTCAATTCTTCCCATTATATAGAAGAAGAAACTTTTCCCAAAGCTTATGAAAACCAACCTGAACTCAGGCTTGAACTATCCAAGTTCTCCATATTAGAAGAACATGCAGCAGAAGCAGCAGTCATAATTCAGAGCATAGTAGCTAAGGCTCTTCATAAACCTCAACATACAAGATGTTAGGACATCTGGTAGGACATATTTTACTCAGTAGCAAAAGAAAAAACAACAACATTATTAGTACTTCCATCACCATCAGTAGTGCCATCAGTAGCAAAAGCAACACCATCAGTAGTGCTATGCAAAGCAGCAGCACCATTAGTAGTGCTCTCCCTAAATGGTTGCATTTAGCAAGCAATCAAACTAAACTATACTACTATAACTCCTATTATATAAAATACAATTACATAAAAATAGTACTACTCTTATCATAAAAGACTACAACTACTACTCCTATACTACTCCCCTTTTTAGCCAAAAATTGACAAAAATAGAGTGTTGGTGCTAATCCGCCTACCTAAAAACAAGAAACACATTTTTTTAATATGACAAAAACAACAAGAGTAAACTAAAACTACCTAACTATTCCACCTGAGTCCTTGTAGTTGACCCAATCTACATCAATTTTCCCCTTTTAGCTTAGCTTCTTCGCCTCGTCCCTTTTCCTCTTAACTAAACCCTAGATCTTCGTTGTTACAATTTCATTTCGAAACGATGTCTCAATGCTCGAAATCAAACAATCAATAAGTTGTTCGTTCATTTCAAAACGAATGTAGATGTGGACTCGAAGCTCCATTGATGACTTCATGGACAAATTTTAACACTTGTCGCAGTTTTTTTAGTGGGATGTACAAGGTAATCTTCATATTTGCAATTTAAAAAATATGGATTTGTTCAATGTTTTGACATTCCTTCATCTATGTTATTTAATTCTAGCTATAGGGGTATAAAAGGTGTAGTTCTTGTATTTTAGACCAACTTCTTGTCTTAAAGAATCAATTCTTCCCCTTAATTGGATGAAGAAACTTTTCCCAAAGCATAGTAAAACCAACTTGAACTCAGGCTTGAACTGTCCAAGTTCACCATATTAGAAGAACATGTAGTAGAAGCAGTAGTCATCACATATAGCTTAGTAGCCAAGGCTCTTCATAGACCTCAACATACATGATGTTAGAACATCTGGTAGGACATCTTTTACTCAGTAGCAAAAGAAAAAACAACAAAACCATTAGTACTTCCATCACCATTAGTAGCAGAAGAAGCACCATCAGTAGTGCTCTCCCTAAATGGTTGCATTCAGCAAGCAACTAAACTAAACTATACTAATACAACTCCTATTATATAAAAATACAATTACATAAAAATAGTACTACTCCTATCATAAAAGACTACAACTACTACTCCTATACTACTCCTCTTTTTAGCCAAAAATTTGCAAAAACAAAGTGTTGGTGCAAATCCGCCTACCTGAAAACAAGAAACACATTTTTTTAATATGAAAAAAAACAACAAAAGTAAACTAAAACTACCCAATTATTCCACCTGAGTCCTTGTAGTTGACCAATCTTCCTCAGCTTCTGAATCAGTGTCTTGAATATGATTTTTCTTGAATAACTTCATCTTTGACATAAATTTATTTTTTGTTACTGATGCTCTAGTAGATGTTCCAGCATTAGACCCAATCTTCTTTGGATCAGTAATTTCATCCTTCTTGGCTTTTATCATAAGCTCCTTTTTGTCTTCGGCATTTTTGTTTGATGTGTTCATGTATAAATGCAACTTGAGAAAAAACAGCCAGTAGGATATTAAATGCAAAGAGACTTTCCTTGGTGGTAACGATTCCTTTCTTGTAACGACAACTTGTGCAATAGAAAGTGCTTGAAAAACGTGAAATCATTGTTGAAATGGTGTACCACTTATCATGGGAGAGAGATATTCTTTTGTTCTCCTTTTTTCCTTTCCCAAGCATTGTTTGCTGATAACAAATGTTTAAACATTTGAACTGACATGATGTATGTCATTGGAACATGTTTCTCTGAATTTGTACGCATCACTGGATGGGGAAGAAAACAATATTGTTGGCAAGTCTTCCAGATAATTATAGCTTTGTTTGTTTAGTAGTACAGAATTCCCAGATTGCCCTTTATAGCCTGCAGCTAGGCCCTAGAGTATGAGATAGTCAGTAGAATGCTCTCAACTAAGCATACTGACATCCTTTGTTTGGATTTTTTAAAACATTTTACCATAGTACAATGTCAAAACATTATGATGAACATTGTATTCTTCTAACATCCAAAACAATTGACAGTAATACTCTCTTGAAACATAATCCTTGTTGAAGATCAGGATCATCTTACGGTGATCCAAGGGACACAAATTGTTTCTTAAGAAGAAATAAATAATCAAACTTGGCCTATAATTTAACTCCTAAAATCACCATAATTAAGTATTTCCTTTATTTGAAACAGAGGTGATACAAACTCCGCATAATGAATTCTCGTAAGAATAAGATTAGCTTTGGAGAAAATATTGATGTCTTAGAAGTTATCTAATTCAGTGTCTGCAAGTTTTTTGAATCAGTCTATTGGAGTGCAATCTGCTTAGATGATGTTCTAACATCTGCTTGGACATCAGGCCCTTTCTCCATAATTGAACCATTGACTTAGGTTCTGAAGTCTTCAACAACTCTGTTATCAGCAGAGTACGTCCTTCTAGTATCTTGAAGGATATGATGAAGATCTTTGATTTTTCTTTTGATATGAATTAATTAGGGTATTCTTTAGAAAAATCATCAACAAATCTAAGGACAAACTTCCCACCTTGTATTAACCTTCATTGGATTCTTGGTAGGAAGTTTTATAACTTTTTTAACATTCTGATGTTGCCACTTTAGTATGACAACTAGGGTTCATCTTGCTTTTGATAAGTAAGCATGTAGATGAGCTAGTGGATTCTTGAGGAACCTCATAATTAAAAACTGTTTTTAGACTCAGTTCCCCTATGTATCTTCATTCATCTAGTTAGTGACCAGACAGTAAACCTTGTCTTAATATCTATGGTCACACAGTTGGGTTATGATTATCATACTAGTCATTAGTTCCTTGAGCAAGGGAGACTTAACAAAACTAGCTAATCTTTTAAAGATCATCATGACTCTTTTACCTAGTCATGTGTTTGGAACAACTAGTGTCAAAGAAGATATATCAGTCTTCTTCTTAAAAGCAAAGGAGAAAACAACTTAAATGTGTTTTGTTCCTTGTTTTGGTCAACCTTTGGGATAGACGTATATCTTGTGATTAAGGTGGCCTGACATGGTCATCCTTTCCCATGGAGGTGACATTTTTCAATTCAAGCCCCTGTCAGTAGCATGAGGGTTCTAAAGTCAGGAATGATGTTGAGACATGTTGTTTGTGAAGGATAGAAAAACACTTAGAAAGGGGGGGTTTGAATAAGTGTAGTCTAAAAACTTGAACGATAAAAACAATATGCACAGTTATTTTTATCCTGGTTCGTTGTTAACTAAACTACTCCAGTCCACCCCCACGGAGTGATTTACCTCACCTGAGGATTTAATCCACTAATCGCAACATATTACAATGGTTTTCCACTTAGTCCGCGACTAAGTCTTCTAGAGTATCCTGATCACAACCTGATCACTCCAGGAACAAATGCTTAGACACAAGCTAAGACTTTCTTAGAGTATCCTGACCACCACGTGATCACTCTAATTACAACTGCTTAGACACAAGCTAAGACTTCCTAGAGTATCCTGATCAACACTTGATCACTCTAGTTACTTACAAATTAATGTAATCAAATAAGAGTTTTACAATTGCTTCTGAAAAGCTATAATCACAACAGTGATATTTCTCTTAAACGTTTAAGCTTAATCTCACTAATATATTACAACAGCAATGTAGTGAGCTTTGATGAAGATGAAGTTTCTGAGCTTTGAGTTGAACAGCGTTTCAGCAAGTTAATTGTTAGCAAATCGTCAACCTTGCTTCTCATCAGAACTTCATATTTATAGGCGTTTGAGAAGATGACCGTTAAGCGCATTTAATGCTTTGCGTATTCCGTACAGCTTTGCATTTAATGTTTCACGCTTTTGTCAACTACCTCGAGCCTTGTTCACGCTGTGTCTACTGACGTTGCCTTTAATAGCTTCCAACGTTCCTTTTGTCAGTCAGCGTAGCCTGCCACCTGTACTTTCTTCTGATCTGATGTTTGAATATAATATTTGAATATCATCAGAGTCAAACAGCTTGGTGCATAGCATCTTCTTGTCTTCTGACCTTGAAGTGCTTCTGAGCGTGATACCATGAGAACTTCAGTGCTTCTGCTTCTGACCTCAAGTTCTTCTGATGCTTCCATAGACCCATGTTCTGATTCTGCCTTGACCATCTTCTGATGTCTTGCCAGACCATGTTCTGATGTTGCATGCTGAACCTTCTGAGACAAAGCTTCTGAGCGCTGATTTGTGCATACTCTTTATATATTTCCTGAAAGGGAAATTGCAATGTATTAGAGTACCACATTATCTCACACAAAATTCATATCCTTGTTATCATCAAAACTAAGAATATTGATTAGAACAAATCTTGTTCTAACAATCTCCCCCTTTTTGATGATGATAAAAACATATATAAATGATATGAATTTGCAATCAGAAAGAGCAGACGGATAAAGACAAATTACACAGCTATAGCATAAGCATGTGAATATGTCTCCCCCTGAGATTAACAATCTCCCCCTGAGATGAATAATCTCCCCCTGAAATAAATACTCGAAGAACTTTAATAATAAAAGACTTCCCTGATTATTTCGGTAGAGACGATCACATAAGCTTCTTGCTTCTGATAATTCATAGCTTCTGACTTCTGCTTCCATTGGACAGCTTCAGAACTTGAATTTCTTTAGATCCCTAGAACACTCACAGCTTCTGATTCCTGCTTCCATTTAGGACAGCTTCAGAACTTGAATTTCTCTGATCTTCAGAACATTCACAGCTTCTGATTCATGCTTCCATTTAGGACAGCTTCAGAACTTGAATTTCTTTAATCTTCAGAACATTCACAGCTTCTGATTCATGCTTCCATTTAGGACCGCTTCAGAACTTGAGTTTTCTGGATCTTTAGAACATTCACAGCTTCTGATTTCTGCTTCCCTCGGATAGCTTCAGAGCTTTGAATTTCTTCTTACATCACTTCATGCTAGATTGTATCAGAACATTGTTGAATGTACCAGAGCATCATCAGAGCATCTCTACATCCTGAAATGTTACAGAACAAAACTAAACGACAAAAGTCAGCATGAATGAGTTAGAACATAAAATGTGTATCAGAACACAAAATATGTATCAGAGCCATATAAGCCATATAGAATATGTCAGATCCAATTGACAATGATTTGGATCATATTCTATTATCAGCATTTCTGATCATTCTTCCTTCTTGCTTCTGATTCTGAAGCTTCCTAGCACTTAGCTTGCTTCAAGAATCCAAGAGTTATTTCTGATTATTCTTTCTTCTTGCTTCTGATTCTGAAGCTTCCTAGCACTCAGCTTGCTTCAAGAATCCAAGAGCTTGATTCTCTAAAGAGTTGCTTCATCATCTCGTTTGCTTATCCCGTTGCTTCTTATGTTGATCTTGAATCTTCGATTCCTGCAACAACACAACTTAGAAACATATGAAGCTTGCAGCTTCTGTTAGTAAATGTGGGGTTATTTTTACCCGGTAACTGATAATATTAATCAGTTCATTTATCATATATTTTCTCCCCCTTTTTGTCATAACATCAAAAAGCATAAAAGATTCAGATGTAAAGCAAGAGACAAAAGGAAAGAAAAAAGATAACTTTTCATTGATTTCAACAAGAAAGATTACAAAAGAGGAATGCAGGAAAACAGATGCAACAAGGAAAGAAAACTACAAAGACTTAAGGCCTAAGACTCTATCCTACGCAAAGACTGCACAAACAACTCAAGAACCCTCTGGTCTTCAGTTTGTTCAGCCATGGAAGCTTGAAAACTCTTCATGCCTGTCCAGACTAGAACCTCCACTGTAGGAGAGATCCAAGAGACCAAAGAGGAAGTGAGGGACAGTTCATAGACAGGGAGCTAATGTTGTAAACGGGCTCCAGTGACTCAAGAAGGTCTTCTTCCTTTGGATAAATGTTGATAACAGCATTGAAGAAGAGATCTGTCTTGAAAGAGACTTGGAGAGCCATCCCAAGATATGCTTCACATCCTGTAACTGATTAACCCTTCCATCCGTTCTCATTGAGTTGAAAGGATTCATGATGAACACTAGGTTGAAGATGAATGAACTAGGGTTTATGCCAAAGAAAAACTTTGTTGGACAAGAGAGAAAAAGAAAGAGAGAGAGCCAAGACTTATTAAAAAAATGCGACGAAATGAAGGAATAAATAGAGGGAAAAAGAAGAGGGAAACGTTCGAGGAATATAAAAAAGAAAAGAAGGACAATAAAAGAAATGATGAATGGCATTTAATGTTACATGACGTGAGGAGAGATAATAATGACAAAAGACGTGATTTGCACAGTTACCTAAGTAGACGTCCCCTCAACTGCACGCACGCTTGTCCAGAAATAGTGAACACGTGTTTACCATCTGGATAGCCAGTTACAGCTGTTTTGCTTTTAAAGAGATTCTGAATCAACTTAGACAATGAAACGTTAGTAATAACTGAATCACAATTTCTAATTGATTTCAATCAGAACTTCTTATAAACAAAAATAAATCCAATTTCATTTCAGAAGATACTCATACATAAGATCTTCTCATCTTCTCATTCTGGGCATAAATCCATACTGATATTCTTCAGAATAAACTTAAACCTATCTTCAGCAAGGGGTTTTGTAAAGATATCAGCCCATTGATGGTCTGTATCCACAAAGTTTAAAGATATAACACCCTTCTGAACATAGTCCCTTATGAAATGATGTTTAATCTCAATATGTTTAGCTTTTGAATGTAAAATAGGATTCTTAGATAAACATATAGCAGAAGTATTATCACAGAAAATAGGAATGTTACTCTCATATATCTGATAATCTTCCAGCTGACTTCTCATCCAGAGCATTTGTATGCTACAACCAGCAGCAGCAACATATTCTGCTTCTGTTGTTGAAAGGGCAATAGTAGCTTGCTTCTTGCTGTACCATGAGATCAGATGACTTCCAAGAAATTGACAACTTCCAGAAGTGCTCTTTCTTTCTATTCTATCTCCAACATAGTCAGCATCACAGAATCCTACTAAGTTGTAATCTTTAGATCTTCTGTAAACTAAACCAACATTAGTAGTACCTTTCAGATACCTTAGAATTCTCTTAACCGCAGTTAAATGAGATTCTCTTGGATCTGATTGGAATCGAGCACACAAACAAACACTAAAGAGAATGTCAGGTCTAGAAGCAGTTATATATAGAAGAGATCCAATCATACCTCTGTACAACTTCTGATCTACCTTCTTACTTACCTCATCCTTACCCAGTACACATGTTGGATGCATAGGAGTTTTGGCTTCTTTTCTTTCAGAAAGATTAAACTTCTTCAGAAGTTCTTTCACATACTTCGTTTGATGAACATAGGTTCCATCGGAAGTTTGGTTGATTTGAATCCCAAGGAAGTACTTGAGTTCTCCCATCATGCTCATTTCAAATTCAGCCTGCATAGACTTAGCAAACTCCTGGCCAGTGGTGCAAAGGTTTCTGTATAATCAATCCCTTCTTGCTGACTATAACCCTGATCAACCAGTCTAGCTTTGTTTCTTACCACTTCACCTTTCTCACTTAGCTTGTTTCTGAAAACCCACTTAGTACCGATGATGTTAAATCCTTTTGGTCTAGGAACCAAGTCCCATACATCATTCCTTGTAAACTGATTTAGTTCTTCTTGCATGGCAATTATCCAGTCTGGATCTTCTAGAGCTTGATCAACAGAAGTTGGCTCGATCAAAGAAACAAGACCTAATTGACATTCTGCATTGTTCTTAAGGAATGCCCTTGTTCTGATGGGATCATCTTTCTTTCCAAGGATCACATCTTCTGAATGAGCTGAAGCAAGTCTAGGTGATCTTCTGACTGTAGGTTCTTCAGAAATTCTCAGATTCTCTAAAGATGCAGCAACTTGATCTTCTGATCCATTGCTTCTGAGACTGCCAGCTTCTGCAGCTTTGCTTCTTGGTTCTACTGCTTCTGATATATCAATATCAAAATCTGCAAAATTCTCAAACTGCTTTGGTTTTTCAAGACCAAGCTTATCATCAAACCTGATATTGATTGATTCTTCTACAATCAATGTTTCAGTATTGTATACTCTGTAGCCTTTAGAGCGTTCAGAATATCCAAGAAGGAAACATTTTTGTGCTTTGGAATCAAACTTACCAAGATGATCTTTAGTATTCAGAATAAAACATACACATCCAAAAGGATGGAAATATGAAATGTTGGGCTTTCTGTTCTTTCACAATTCATAAGGAGTCTTATTTAGAATAGGTCTTATAGAGATTCTATTTTGAATATAACACGCAGTGTTTATTGCTTCTGCCCAGAAATGCTTAGCCATATTGGTTTCATTGATCATGGTTCTGGCCATTTCTTGTAGAGTCCTATTCTTTCGCTCTACAACTCCATTTTGCTGTGGAGTTCTAGGACAAGAGAAATCATGGGCAATACCATTTTCTTTGAAGAACTCCTCAAAGAATCTGTTCTCAAATTCGCCACCATGATCACTTCTGACCTTTATGATTTTGCACTCCTTCTCAGATTGGATCTGAGTGCAGAATTCAAAGAACACTGAATGAGACTCATCCTTGTGTTTCAAGAACTTTACCCACGCCCAGCGGCTATAATCATCAACGATGACTAATCCATATTTCTTTCCTCTGACAGATGCTGTTTTGACTGGGCCAAACAGATCAATGTGCAAGAGTTCTAACGGCCTTGAGGTAGAAACAACATTCTTAGACTTGAATGCAGGTCTGGAGAACTTGCCCTTCTGACATGCTTCACAAAGAGCATCTGATTTGTATTTCAGATTTGGGAGACCTCTGACCAGATTTAGTTTGTTAATCTGAGAAATCTTTCTCAAACTTGCATGTCCTAATCTTCTGTGCCAGACCCATTGCTCTTCAGAAACAGACATAAGACAAGTCACCTTCTGCTTCTCAAGATCAGAAAGATCAATCTTATAAATGTTGTTCTTCCTCTTGCCTGTAAATAGGATTGAGCCATCCTTCTGACTTACAGCCTTGCAAGACTTTTGATTGAAGATTATATCATAACCATTGTCACTTAATTGACTTATGGACAATAAATTATGCGTTAATCCTTCTACAAGAAGTACATTAGTTATGGAAGGAGAGTTACCAAGACTTATGGTTCCAGAGCCAATGATTTTGCCCTTCTGATCTCCTCCAAACTTGACTTCTCCACCTGGTTTAAGCACCAGGTCTTAGAATGTAGACCTTCTTCCCGTCATGTGTCGCGAGCACCCAGAGTCCAGGTACCATGACATTTTGCTTTTTGTCCTCTTTTCCGCCAAGGATATCTGCAATAGGAATAATCTTCTCCTTAGGTACCCACAATTTCTTGGGTCCTTTCTTGTTAGTTCTCCTCAAGTTCTGATTGAACTTGGGTTTAGCAAAATATTTAACAGGAGGAACAGCATGATATTTCTTATTCTGATTTCCATGATATTTCTTAGGTTGTGTCACATGCTTCTTGGTGTGTGTTATGTGAAAACTTTGTGCATGTGATGTGTGCTTTATATCATGGGAGTGGCCAAATTTAAATTGGTTATACAGAGGCTTGTATGATATTTTCATATCATCCACAGATTCAAGCTTGTATGGGATTTCACCCTCATAACCAATGCCAACTCTCTTGTTCCCAAACACAGCATATATCATAGAAGCTAGCTGACTTCTGCCAATACTTCTAGATAAGAACTTCCTGAAACTTAAATCATATTCTTTCAGAATATGATTCAGACTGGGAGTGGATTTTTCTGAATTAGAAGGAGATCCAACATTATTGGATAATTTTAAAACTTTTTCTTTTAATTCAGAATTTTCCAACTCAAGCTTCTTAGTTTCAAATTCAAATTGCTTTTTCAGCTTTTTGTATTTGATACTAAGATGAGCTTTTAATTCAAGAAGCTCTGTTAGACTGGAAACTAACTCTTCTCTAGATAGTTCAGAAAATACCTCTTCAGAATCTGATTCTGATGTAGATTCTGATCCATCATCTTCTGTCGCCATCAGCGCAAAGTTTGCCTGCTCTCCTTCAGAGTCTGATCCTGATTCTGATTCAGAATCATCCCATGTTGCCATAAGACCTTTCTTCTTATGAAACTTCTTCTTGGGATTCTCCTTCTGAAGTTTTAGACACTCGTTCTTGTAATGTCCAGGCTCATTGCACTCATAGCAGACATCCTTCTTCTTGTCAGATCTTCTGTCACCAGAAGATTCTCCACGTTCAAATCTCTTTGAACTTCTGAAGCCTCTGAACTTCCTTTGCTTGCTTTTCTAGAGTTGGTTCACCCTTCTGGAGATCATGGACAGTTCATCATCTTCTTCAGATTCTGATTCTTCAGGATCTTCTTCTCTAGCCTGAAAAGCGTTAGTGCATTTTTTAATATTAGATTTTAATGCAATAGTCTTACCTTTCTTCTGAGGTTCATTAGCGTCAAGTTCAATCTCATGACTCCTCAGGGCACTGATCATCTCTTCCAAAGAAACTTCATTCAGATTCTTCGCAATCTTGAATGCAATCACCATTGGGCCCCATCTTCTGGGCAAACTTATGATGATCTTCTTTACATGATCAGCCTTGGTGTAGCCTTTGTCGAGAACTCTCAATCCAGAGCCAGAGTTTGAAATCTTGAAAACATCTTTTCAATGTCTTCATCATCCTCCATCTTGAAGGCTTCATACTTCTGGATTAGTGCGAGAGCTTTGGTCTCCTTGACTTGAGCATTTCCTTCATGAGTCATTTTCAAGGACTCATATATGTCATGGGCCGTTTCCCTGTTAGATATCTTCTCATACTCAGCATGAGAGATAGCATTCAGCAAAACAGTCTTGCATTTGTGATGATTCTTGAAATCTTTCTTTTGATCATCATTCATTTCGCTTCTTGTGAGCCTTACACCAGTAGCTTTAACAGGATGTTTGTAACCATCCAACAGAAGATCCCATAGATCAGCATCCAGACCAAGAAAGTAACTTTCCAGTTTATCTTTCCAATATTCAAAGTTTTCACCATCGAATATTGGTGGTCTAGTATAACCATTGTTACCATTGTATTGCTCAGCAGAGCCAGATGTAGATGGAGTTGGATTTGTTGGAATTTCACCAGCCATCTTTTACTGAAGCGTTTTTCTCTTCCTGAATCTTTTCTAAACACGGTTAAGTGCTTGCACCTTAGAACCGGCGGCGCTCTGATGCCAATTGAAGGATAGAAAAACACTTAGAAAGGGGGGGGGTTTGAATAAGTGTAGTCTAAAAACTTGAACGATAAAAACAATATGCACAGTTATTTTTATCCTGGTTCGTTGTTAACTAAACTACTCCAGTCCACCCCCACGGAGTGATTTACCTCACCTGAGGATTTAATCCACTAATCGCAACAGATTACAATGGTTTTCCACTTAGTCCGCGACTAAGTCTTCTAGAGTATCCTGATCACAACCTGATCACTCCAGGAACAAATGCTTAGACACAAGCTAAGACTTTCTTAGAGTATCCTGACCACCACGTGATCACTCTAATTACAACTGCTTAGACACAAGCTAAGACTTCCTAGAGTATCCTGATCAACACTTGATCACTCTAGTTACTTACAAATTAATGTAATCAAATAAGAGTTTTACAATTGCTTCTGAAAAGCTATAATCACAACAGTGATATTTCTCTTAAACATTTAAGCTTAATCTCACTAATATATTACAACAGCAATGTAGTGAGCTTTGATGAAGATGAAGTTTCTGAGCTTTGAGTTGAACAGCGTTTCAGCAAGTTAATTGTTAGCAAATCGTCAACCTTGCTTCTCATCAGAACTTCATATTTATAGGCGTTTGAGAAGATGACCGTTGAGCGCATTTAATGCTTTGCGTATTCCGTACAGCTTTGCATTTAATGTTTCACGCTTTTGTCAACTACCTCGAGCCTTGTTCACGCTGTGTCTACTGACGTTGCCTTTAATAGCTTCCAACGTTCCTTTTGTCAGTCAGCGTAGCCTGCCACCTGTACTTTCTTCTGATCTGATGTTTGAATATAATATTTGAATATCATCAGAGTCAAACAGCTTGGTGCATAGCATCTTCTTGTCTTCTGACCTTGAAGTGCTTCTGAGCGTGATACCATGAGAACTTCAGTGCTTCTGCTTCTGACCTCAAGTTCTTCTGATGCTTCCATAGACCCATGTTCTGATTCTGCCTTGACCATCTTCTGATGTTTGCCAGACCATGTTCTGATGTTGCATGCTGAACCTTCTGAGACAAAGCTTCTGAGCGCTGATTTGTGCATACTCTTTATATATTTCCTGAAAGGGAAATTGCAATGTATTAGAGTACCACATTATCTCACACAAAATTCATATCCTTGTTATCATCAAAACTAAGAATATTGATCAGAACAAATCTTTTTCTAATAGTTTGACATCATTGACTCAACTCTGTCTTGAAAAGAAACATATTTATGTCACTACAGATTTACTTTGCTTGTTAAAGCATTGAAAATCAAACCATATCCCTTTTAGATGTTCAATAATCTTTGATCTTGCAAAAATTTTCAACATACTGGAATCAATTGTTCACCATTCTCACAAACTTGATCATGATTTCAAGTTTGAAGTTCAAAAGAGATTATCTCATCCTGCATATTAAAGATAGTGTAGAAACAATCTTTATTCACAGCCTATAGTTGAGAAATAGCTAACTTTTGTTTTTCTCCTTTCATATATGTTCTCTTGATGCAGTTAACTCACAAGAGTTAAGTCTTCATTGCAGGAGTTCACAAAAGACCCTCACTAACCTGTTTAGACAGGTACAAAATTAGGATCATAATCCTGGATAGATCTAGAGATAGAAGGTCCCTTTAGTTGATTCTAGAGGAAAGAAGGGCATTCTGCCAAAAGTAAGTCCAAAGCCTTCCCATATTTTTTGATTACTATTTTTGAACATCAAGTATCTAGATGATGTTAAAACAGATATTCTTGACATCTGGCTATGATCTTTTACTATCCCAGAACCTGATAACAATGCATAATGGCATTGGAAATAACCCTTCATCGGAGATTTGGAAACAACCTCCTGTAGAGTTAGAGATAAAAAGGCATGCTCTTTCCTCCCAAAACACTTGGATGTTCCCTTAAAAGTGGACTTGAGAAACTCCCAAGTATCGTTGGCCACACCTCTTGTGATGATCAGTCTGACTAGAGCTTGTCAGATCCATTGATCACACCTTCAGAGATACAATCTTGACAACCTTCAAGATTCTCCTGTCAATAAATTCCATAATACTATTATTCTAGCTTTTCAAGAGACATACAGTACTAGAAAATTATCTCCCTGAAGCTCACCCAATAAACAGATAGGGTGTTTGCTCTGATACCAAATCAAATTCTTTGGTACAGTGGCAGATACAACATGTTAACACCGAAGCTTTTTTTTAACGGGACGACTTTCTTCTTTTTCAATACCGACTTGAGTTGAAAATGGGTGAACTTGACTTTCAGACATAAACACAATCGGTGTTTTCGGTTCATAACGAAAAAATTCCATAGACGAATGACCATATGGCGGAGTTTGGTGACGGAAAAAATGCGGCGGAGTGTTTCCGGTTGATGACGGAAAAAAGCGGTGGAGTTTGTTGGCATCGATGGGAATTGAGAATTTTTAGGATTATCATTTTGATAATTTTGCATGAAATTGAATATAGATTGTTGATAATTAAATTGCTTAGGATCCATTTGGCCTAAACAATATTAATTTTGAAGTAAAAAGATGAAAATTTGGGTAAAATATATTGTCAAATGAAGGCTAATGAGAATCAATTGTAAGAGAAAAATTTCAAAATTTAGAGTAAAGTGATGAAATTTTGAGAGAGAGATTGAAAACTTAAGAGAAAATAAAAGTGTGAAAAAAAATTTGTGTGTAAAATTTTTCAAATAGAGTGTATTTATAACTAACTAAAAGTGTTTAAAAAAAAGAAAAAAAATAAAAAGAGACGTTACATTAAATTTTTAAATTATATTAATATTTTATTATAAAGTTTCGTTGCATTGCACCGCAACGGTTGAACAGGTAAGCATTCTCCAATGGCACCAAAAATGAATGCAACGATGTTCACCTGGAACATCTATGAAACATCCTCCCGCTGGAGGTACTTTAAGGATTTCTCAAGGGATTATGGAGGGCTAAAACCGTGGTTGAGTAATCACCGTTCATATAGAAAAATGTCAAGGCATAATTTGTTTTGTTATATGACGGTCCATATCTAATTAGTTGCCTTGATCTGGTGCCTTCTGTGGTGTCGTTTTCTTTTACCTCCCCGTTTCACTTGGGAGGACGGCACACTAGACCCTTCACGCGAAATTTGGAAGGAGAATGCGCCCGTGGCGGGATGAATTTTATTTCAGTTCTTCCTACGATATCACACGAACTTTCTTATTGTCCTACGAGTAGGAAAGGGGAAAAAAGATCTCAACTAAACCCTAGGAGTTTGCTAAGTGTGGGGATTTCACCTAGACTAGAAATTCTGGAGTCCGGGAGGTCGGTTATACATAGGGAAGTGTTTAAACACCCTACATATCTGTAGTACTCTACAGGAACCTTCTCTGTGTCATTGTGATTGTGTTTGCTGCTAATGATTGGGAAAGTTTCTCCTTTGTGTTAGGAGAAGGAATTGATTTGATTTGAAAAGACAGACAGATAGACAGACTGACTATTTTTGGTATTTTATTAGCTCGCTGAGATTCCTTGTGAACCTCATGCCTACATATCCCTAGTGGAAGTCAGAGCTTAATGTAGTTCGGGGAACTAACTAGGGAAAATAATTGTTTTTTTTGTGCCTTGCTTGAAGCTCAAGGTTGAAGCTTGGAATTAAATCTCTGTTTACAGTAAAGAGACATGAAATCATCTCTACAGAGAGGTATTTGTACTATTCTACCACAAACATTTTGAAAGAGTGACAGAATAACTGAATTCATTTCATTCAAGAGGGGGACCTTACTTGTGTGTGTGCAAGTATGCCAGTCAGATGCCTCTTAAATGAAAGAAAGATGCTCGTCCAAATTAGGGAAAGTGTACAAGTCTGGGGATGTGCCAGAGCATGTCTTTCAGAGTCCTAAATGGGAGACTTTGATTGAAATTGAAATTGAAATGTTTGTTTGTTTGAATGTGGTAGAGTAGTAAAAATATCTCTCTATAGAGATAAGTTATGTCTATCTACTGTATAAAAGATTTGAATTTAGCTGGCTTGTATGAGGCCCAAGCTTGAGGCTTTTTGACTGATTAATTAATATTATTGACTCTGGGAGATGACTCCATTGAGGATTAATTACAGGGTATTTTAGTGTTCTGTACAAAGCCCAGAATTGAGGCTGACTCTATTTGGAGAGTGTTTATTTGATGGATTTTATTTGGTGTTCTGTACAAAGCCCAGAATTGAGGCTGACTCTACTGAGGGAGACTCTATTTATGTGCCTTGTACAAAGCCCAAGGTTGTGGCTGACTCTAGCTATGAAAAACATTATTTTCTGCCTTGTACAAAGCCCAAGGTTGTGGCGGACTCTTAAATAAATGAATTGAGTATGGATGACTATATGGGGAAAGATCCTAAGTGTTAGGAATCTTTGACACATGAAAGTATGGTTTATCTGCCTTGTACAAAGCCCAAGGTTGTGGCTACTGAATGATGAAGAACTCACTGGGGAGACTCTATTATCTGCCTTGTACAATGCCCAAGGTTGAGGCTGACTCTTGACAGGGGAGTTTTATTGTTTGGTGCCTTGTATGAAGCCCAAGGTTGAGGCTAACTGTTTTTGTTGGTTTTAACTCTACTGGAGATTAAAAAAGACTGTTTTTTCTTTGGAAGCTAACCCTTTCCAGGGATTTTGACTCAGCTGGTGAATTTGTCTATTAAAAGACTGACTTTTATCATGTTTTTGGAGGCTGACCCTTTCCAGGGGTTTTGACTCTTTTGGGGAAATTATCTCCTAAGAGAAATGAATCTTTATTTTTTTGACTTTTTATTAATTGACTTTGGAGGCTAACCCTTTCCAGGGGTTTTTATTAAAATGAAGGAATGTGTGGAAGCTAACCCTTTCCAGGGGTTTTATTTTAGACAGATGTTGGAGGCTAACCCTTTCCAGGGGTTTTTGTTAAATGAATGGCAGAAAGATTATCTAGTGGAGACTTCTTGTTTAAAGCCCAAGATGAAGGCTGACTCAATGCTGAGGATGATCAAACATGGATCCTAGACTCTGCTAAGGAAGATTGATGAAGATAAGGGTGACAGAGACTATCCATGTCTCTCATTCCAAAAGGTGTACTCAATGCAAAATTGAGACAAACTTAACTTGTTTAAAGTCTGGTTTAAATTGGAAGAAACTCACCAGGGTAGGCTAAAAGGTGACTAAAGACCTGTTCCTATGTTTATAAGAAACCTGATGGGTCCTTGTATACAAGCTCAAGAGGAAGCTGGAAATGCTTTTAAGAAGCCTGTGGGTCCTTGTACAAAGCCCAAGAGGAGGCTAATCGAGGGTCATCGAGGGTCCTTGTTATAGCACAAGAGAAAGCTATGTGGTTTTGAACTTATTTTGGCTCTAAGCAAATGGGTAAGAGGTTTCACCGGGAATAATTCCTCTTTGGGTGGATGTGTCCTATTATTTGGATTCTAAGGTTTTTGCCAAGATGTTTCACCGGGAATAATTCATCTTGGGGGTTTGAACTACAGATCTCTGATTAGGAAAGAGCCTTCACCGGGAAGACATTCTCAATCCTAGGTCATATTCCTATAATATATATATAGTTTAACTGTCCTAAGGTTTATACTCAAACGTAGTTCTAAACAAATATATGCACAGTTTATATTTGACAGTAATTTAAATAAAGACTGTAAATTGAAAGCTCGTAAAGCCTAACCTGGATGGAGTGGAGGCCATTGAAGAAGTATGTACAGAGCCTTACCAGTAATTGATGGATAACAGTTGAATATATAGGATAAACAGTTAATGGTTTTTTGAAAACAGAAGAAGTGAAGATGGACAAAGGTCACATAGGTATCTGAAGAGTTTCACCGGGAATAATGCCCTTCAAATACCAGAAGAATGTTTTGAAAACAGAAAGAAGATTTTGAAAATACAGTTTTGAAAACAAGCTAAGAAGAGAAGGTTTTTGGGACTTACACTCTATTAGAGGCCCAGTACTTTACAGTACTGGTATAAAAGCAATTGACAATGATTTGGAATGATACAAGGTTTTGTTGTTTGAAAACCTTAATCGTCCGTTTAATTTAGAGATTGAAAACAGTTTTGAGAATTGACAAAAGTCAACTTAATTAAAGTAAAAATAAAGATTTTTACTTAATTAAGACCTAAACAATTAGGGTTTTATCATAAACTTTATTTACAAAATGATTAGATTGAAACAAAGTGAATATATGTATTTAAAGTATTTAAGAAAACTCTTAAAACATACTATTTTAAACCTAATAAAAATATATGAAATAAATAATATTTTTATGATTTTTTTATTCATTCACAAAATAGGTATATTAAATGATAAGTGTGTGAAAAATGAAGTGAAAATAAATTAATTTGATAGGTTAAATAAATATGTGAAGTTTTGTGAGAAAATGAAAGAAATTGTGTGTAAAAAAATAGTTTTGGCCCTTGGAGGGTTTGAACCCACGCCCTCTAGGCCACACACTCAAAACAAACACCACTGAGCCAACGCGCGTATGGTGATAGTGACTTGCCTTCATTTGGTTATGTTTCAAAACAAGTTGCAAATCCTTGAAAAATAAAAGAATCAAAAAGTCTGGGGCGAGGGGGATTCGAACCCCAGACTTGAGGCATGATGATACTAAGGGCGTATGGGAGGCCACTAGGGCAAGTTTGTTCAGTCGTTAAGGGAATGCCTATCATTAAAAATAAAACAAACTTTGCTCAGAGATTTGAAAAATGGCGCCACCCTCCATCTTCGTCTTCAACCTCAAGCTCCATCAATTCAAATTTCTGAACTCTCTCAACTCTCAACCATTTGCAATGATGTAAACATGAAACTTGCTCTAAATTCACTCACGATTCTAAATATGTAACTAACATGAATTAATATTAACTACATCTAACTAATTTACCAGAAATCGTGAAGAACCCTAAAATTTCAAAATCAAATTAAATGACTATACTGCAAGATAAATGGATGATGATAGAGGGTTTTCAATCCTCTGATGATGCTGAACAAGATAGAATCGAGCTATTTCACAAAGAGTACTTAAATTAGAGAAGTGAGGTTCAGGAACTTACCTCTGAAAATGGAGGTCATGAGGATGATTGAGAGCACCTGGGCTTGAATGAATGATCTCAATAGCTTCCCTGAGACTCAATGATGCTAACTGAATGCTTGTTGGAGCTTGAATCCTCCTGAATTTCTCTATGGTCCTCCCTCGATTTCAGCTTCAAGTGAACATGGAGGGTGTTGATTCTTGAGTTACAGATGAGCTGCAGCCATCTGGTTAGCTTCACTATGACCTGAGGAATGTGCCTGGATGATTGGCTTGGCTCAGAACCTCCTGAATTACTCCATGGACCTCCAACTGCAAATGCTCCAAAGTGAGAGCAACAATGGTGTTCCTCCACTTACAGAAGTGATCCAGGTGCTTGGATCACCTCAAATGACCTCCCTTAAGATGTTAGAATGCTTACTTTCCAAAGATGAGCTCTGGTTTGAAGAAAACGATTCTTCTTGCCAAAGAACTTTGAAAAACAATAAGCATGAGAAGAGAAAGAGAAAGCAAGGAATTGAGTTGCTTTGGTGTTTTTTCTGAATGAGAATGAGGCCTCTATTTATAGGGAATTGGTTCAGAGTAATTGATCATAGTAAGCTTGCTTAATGAGGTGAGTTTGGTTTCTTAGCCATGAAGAAAGTTTGAAAATATCCCAAATGCAATGATGCATTTTCGGGCTAGCTTCCCCAACCATTGATCTTGCATGATCTTAGGGAACATTTCTGATTCAGAGGAGAGTTCTAATTGGCTTAGAGCAAGATTCCTTGATGATTCACCATTTGCCATAAATTCAAAAATGCAATCATTACATAATCACATGCCTTTGTTTTTTGGGAATCTTCTCTAATCCTTATGCAATGATGAATTTGAATGTATGGCATGTCTTCAGATGTATTAGAGGTCGTGTAGCATCATTTAGTGAAGCAAAATGCACAAAATTGCAAAGTTTCAAATTGTACATGACCTATAATTTCACTTCATGAGGCCAACTTTGAACAAGCATAACTCCTAGCTCAAATTGAATTTGGAGAAGGTTGAACACAATTTGGAAAGACCTAAACATCTACTTCAAATCATTAGTTTATGTCTTCTTCAGAATCATTTGGGAAATTTGTGAAAAATGAGCCCAAAGTTGGATGAAAACTAGGTTAAAACACTTAGAAAAATTTCTAAGTGTTTATGACCTAAACTTCAAAATTTCCAAAACTTCATAAATGGTTGATCTTTTAAAAAAAGTTCCTTTGTAAGATGTTGTTTTATTTTGCAAGATCTACAACTTTCATGTTGGAAGTTTTTTGAGTTGTGTAGGTGAAATTTTGAGTTCTCACCATGCCTTCAAAAACCCTAATTCCCGACTTTTCGCTCCTTGATGAATTTCTTTGAATTTCTTTGGTCAAATGACTTTTACATCCATATATTGATGATATTGATCTTTGAAAGTCATTTTTTGACCAAAAACCTTAAAAGTCAATGATGATCCTTCACAGTTGACTTTTTCCTGACAAAGTGAATTTTTGGGCTTTTGTGTAGAAACAAGATCTTTTCCTCAAATGAATGATGTAAATGGATTATATTGAGGTAGTAGAGATTCTTGAATCATGTCTTGAGTTTTGGATTCATGCCCTGATTAAAAGTCAACTATCTTGGTGAATTAGGTCAAAACCCTAATTTGTCGACCATGTGAAAATAATGACTGTAGACTTTGAATTGAAGTGTGATGTCCAGTAGATCTTGTAATATGAGTTATTTGAAGATGATTGATGTCTTTGAATGGTTCCCTGAGGCTTTTTAGGGTTTCCCAAAAGTGATCCCTGATTTTAGTCCTTGATAGGCTCAAAACCCTAGTTTGGTGACCTGAGTAAACCTGTACTCATATGACTGGATGTCTAATCAATCATAGATGAGAAAAGTGAAGTCTTTGAGCCTCATGATTGTATTAGGGACTAATCCTTGTATTGATTGATCCTTTGCCTGAGCTTTCTTGTCTTTGAGCATCCTCGATTGGATACCAGATGGAGAAGTGACTGCTCTGGGAACTTGTCTTGACCCGATGAAAAATCCTGAAGATATGCCATCTCAGGGGGGTCAAAAATTAGGGTATGACAGATGCCCCTATTTAAGTTTCTTTTATCTGGAGGGAGAGAGATTGATATCTCGATCTCTCCTGCGTAAAAGAGACTTAAATATCAAAGAATGCCCGAATTTTGGGCGCTCCTGAGATGTTGTAACTGACATAGTCTTTGCATGACTTGATCCCGTTGTCGCGCTTGGCGGGGGATGAGGAGACAAACTCCTGCAGAAATACTTGATATGGATTCCGGTGAATGGATGGCAATGTTGGATGCGCAATCCATCTTCTTTGACTAAGTGTTGATACTTAGAAAAAGGTAAACAACCTCTCCTCGTTTCGGATGTCCATATCTCGAAATTGGTCTCGGTTGTGTTTGGACAATATCTCAGATAAAGAGAAAATTTCCAAAGGTTTGTTTCCTCATCAAACTTCTCATCAGCACTTGGAGACGAGACGCCATTTGATGGTAAATAAAGAAACTTCAAAGGTTTGTTTCCTCGTCAAACTTCTTATCAGCGCTTGGAGATAAGATGCCATTTGACGGCTGTAAAGAAACTTCAACATCTTCCCTTTTGACTTGACGTCTTTGAAAGAATGTCATATGGCCTCATGATCTTTTGAGGGGCTAATGACTTTGTTTGAAGGCGGACGAACTGTTTTCGGGGTGGAAACTGCCATTCGTCGACTGATGCCTGGGGAATCAACGAATTGTTTTCCTAAGAGGAAAACTGCCATTCATCGACTCTGTGGGGAGTTAAACATCCCAGAAACAGACAAACTGTTCGAAGAAACTGCCATTTGTCGATCTCTTGAGTATTTAACAGACGAACTGTCTTTTCTTGGGAAAAGACTGCCATTTGCCAATTGCTAGGGGAGCAAACTGTCTTCTACTGGGAGAGACTGCCATTTGTCGACCCTGTCATGAAAGAAAGTGAGCAAACTGTCTTCTGCTGAAAGAGACTGCCATTTGCTGACTTTGTTGTGATAGAAAGTGAGCAAACTGTCTTCTGCTGAAAGAGACTGCCATTTGCCAATTGCTAGGGGAGCAAACTGTCTTCTACTGGGAGAGACTGCCATTTGTCGACCCTGTCATGAAAGAAAGTGAGAAAACTGTCTTCTGCTGAAAGAGACTGCCATTTGCTGACTTTGTTGTGATAGAAAGTGAGCAAACTGTCTTCTGCTGAAAGAGACTGCCATTTGCTGACTCTGTTGGGAAAGAAAGTGAGCAAACTGTCTTCTGCTGAAAGAGACTGCCATTTGCTGACTCTGTTGGGGAATCTGAACTATCTTCTGGACGAAGACTATCATTCACTGACTCCGCTGGGGAATCATTTATCGATCTGCTGGGAGATTCTGAATTTTTCTTTGACAAGAAGTGGCACCTCTTGACCCTGCTGGGGAAATACCAAACCTGTAGGGAATTCCAAAATGTGAAGCAGACTATCTTATTTGAAGAAGACCGTCGAATGTCGCTCTGCAGGAGATTCTCGGCTGAGGAATTCCAAAAGTGAACAAACTATCTCCTTGAGGGAGACAACCATTTGTTGACTTGCTTGGGGAGATCCTTGTGTATGAACTGTTGTCTCGAAGGAAAAAGTTTGTCTGGAACTCGCAGGGGAAACTTGAGTTCATGCCTTAATGACTTAGGCATTCACATGATCAAAGCCTGACTCGACTATGCAGTTATGATGTAATGTATGCATGAATATTATGACAATGATAAAATGTAAAGTGAATGGAATTGTCGCAGATGTAAAATCCTATGATACGACTGAAATTCTTGTGGATCAGAAGATGTCCTCTTCTTGTAGTTCGAACTCTGTTTGGAATATCTGGCTATCAGTTGTCCGCTGTCCGAAGTAAGTAATATGAACTGAAGTAAAGATCCGTCATTGGGAGATGTTCGCAAAGCGACCTCATGGGGAAAACTTGGTTCCCGGAGTCTCAACCGTTCTCGGAGCAACTATTTGCATTCTTCCTATTGTTTGTAAACCTTAGAAAGAAATTTCACCTTTATTTTTGCAAGTAAATTCATTTTTATTTTATGAAAACATTTGTTTCAAGAAAATGACTGTTTAAACTTAAAATGCATTTCAAGAAACTGAAAAAGACTAGATTGCAAAGGAAAAGCACAAGGCTCAAATTATTATATATGGAATGGTAATCAGCCAAATGCTTGATTCCATGGAGTATTTACAAAGTTGGAAATTGGTAATTTTCGGGAAAAGGGCTACGATGAAACGTGACGACCGTTATCTTTCCCTTCCATTCCGAGTTGCGCTGTATTCGTGCTTCGTAGAAGATGACCTACTGCTAATGAACACTCCGCTATGGATTTTGAATGATCAAGTTTGTCCTAAACACAGTTACTTGCCATATATCCCTAACTTTTGCGTAAACTACCCCTTTCGGGTTTTAAGTCTACCGGGATTGATTAATGTATATTTTTTTTATGTCTCTAATTTTTGCCTGAATCGCCCTTTCGGGTTTTCGATTCACCGAGACGCTCTTTTTTGCCTAAGCCGCTCTTTGCGAGTTTTCGACTTAGCGAGCTGTTCTTTTAATTATTTAGGCGAAGTATTTCTTGACTGCGTCGACGTTCACAGGACGGGTGAATTCTTCTCCATCCATAGTCGTGAGTATTAAGGCTCCTCCTGAGAAAGCTCTCTTGACCACGTAGGGGCCGTCATAATTGGGAGTCCATTTCCCTCTCGAATCTGTGAGAAAAGATTGAATCTTTTTGAGTACAAGGTCGCCTTCTTTGATTGTGCGAGGTCGAACCTTTTTGTCGAAAGCTTTCTTCATTCTTTGTTGATATAGCTGTCCGTGGCATAAAGCTGTCATGCGCTTTTCTTCGATTAAGTTCAATTCATCGAATCTGCTTTGACACCACTCGGCTTCTGTTAATTTTGCCTCCATCAAAACTCTCATTGATGGAATCTCAACCTCTATAGGTAGGACTGCCTCCATGCCATATACAAGGGAGAAAGGAGTTGCTCCAGTCGAAGTACGTACTGATGTATGGTAACCGTGAAGAGCATACGGGAGCATTTCATGCCAATCTTTGTAAGTGATGACCATCTTCTGAATGATTTTCTTGATGTTTTTGTTAGCTGCTTCTATAGCTCCATTCATCTTCGGTCTGTAAGGAGATGAGTTGTGATGTTCGATCTTGAATTCTTCACAAAGCTCCTTCATCATTTTGTTATTCAAATTTGACCCATTGTCAGTGATTATCTTGCTAGGAATGCCGTAGCGACAGATGATGTGA